>NC_086103.1:178020117-178270117 GCF_963921235.1 Mobula hypostoma
AGCACTCTGGGATGCAGACCATCTGGCCCTGGGGATTTATCTGCCTTTAATCCCTTCAATTTACCTAACACCACTTCCCTACTGACATATATTTCCCTCAGTTCCTCCATCTCACTGGACCCTCTGTCCCCTACTATTTCCGGAAGATTATTTATGTCCTCCTTAGTGAAGACAGAACCAAAGTAATTATTCAATTGGTCTGCCATGTCCTTGCTCCCCATAATCAATTCACCTGTTTTTGTCTGTAGGGGACCTACATTTGTCTTAGCCAATCTTTTTCTTTTCACATATCTATAAAAGCTTTTACAATCAGTTTTTATGTTCCCTGCCAGTTTTCTCTCATAATCTTTTTTCCCCTTCCTAATTAAGCCCTTTGTCCTCCTCTGCTGAACTCTGAATTTCTCCCAGTCCTCAGGTGAGCCACTTTTTCTGGCTAATTTGTATGCTTCTTCTTTGGAATTGATACTATCCCTAATTTCCCTTGTCAGCCACGGGTGCACTACCTTCCTTGATTTATTCTTTTGCCAAACTGGGATGAACAATTGTTGTAGTTCATCCATGCGATCTTTAAATGCTTGCCATTGCGTATCCACCGTCAACCCTTTAAGTGTCATTTGCCAGTCTATCTTAGCTAATTCATGTCTCATACCTTCAAAGTTACCCTTCTTTAAGTTCAGAACCTTTGTTTCTGAATTAACTATGTCACTCTCCATCTTAATGAAGAATTCCACCATATTATGGTCACATTCCACCATATTATGGCTTTAGTGGTGGGGAGGGCGTTACCTGTGATGAGCTAGGCTGTAACCACACTTTGTAGGATATTCCATTCAAGGGCATTGGCATTTCCCTACCAGGCTGTGATGCAACCAATTAATACGCTCCTTACCACCCATCTACGGAAGTTTGTCAAAGTTTGTGTATAACGAATTGATCTGTATGTAAGACAAGCTCTACGCTCTATCTTGGTGTATGTGACAATAATAAACCAATATCAATTTGAGTTCCGAGAAGGTGAAAGATTAAGTTCAAAGTTCAAAAGTTCAAAGTACATTTATTATCACAGTATGTATACATTATACAGCCTTGAGATTCGTCTCCTTACAGGCAGCCACAAAACAAAGAAGCCCCAAAAGAACCTACTAAAGAAAAGACCGTCAAACACCCATTGTGCAGACAGGAAAAAAAATGCAAATCGTGCAAACAGTAAAAGTTAGCAAGCAGTGAAGGACACGAAGCGGGCATCACTGCAGCCGGTGCAGGCCACAGACTCAGCTCATCGCACAGCACATACATGAAGCTATGGAAGAAAATAACTGCCCGACGTGGGGCTTGAACCCACGACCCTGAGATTAAGAGTCTCATGCTCTACCGACTGAGCTAGCCGGGCTAGCCAACAATAGGTTGAAATGCAGATTTGAGGCTATAATCAGATCCGTCATTATATTGAATGGCAGAATAAGATCAAGACACTGAATGGGCTACAGCTGTACCTCATTATCAATACCAGTTTTTGAACTAGTGTTAGTTTATTATTGTCTTAGTGTAAAGCTCGTGTTTGCGTGCCATCCATACTGTATATTGCCCACCTGCAGATGAGAAGTCATGTGATGCAACATTGTTTGGTATGGAAACTACAAGGCATCAGACCACAAGACCCTACAGAGGACAGTAAAAACCACCAAAAGGATCACTGGGGTCTCCCTCCCCCCAATTTGTGACATCTACCGGAAGCCTTGTATGCGAAGGGGCCCAAAGTGTTATTGAGGATCCCTACCACCCATCTCACAATCTCTTTGACCCATTACCATCAGGAAGGAGAGCATATAAGATATCAGCAAAATACACTGACACAAAAAATATAGTCCAAATCCTTGAGCTCATGAATGTTGTGGAAATCTGCGTCAGACACAATAAGGCTTGTCTTCCACCGAGCTGACACTAGGGGGCAGCACAGACTCCGGCTTGGATGCCGTGCCACGCCACCTCCTGTGATGGCTCTGATGCCTCTCTCCTGGGCAGCTGTAAACAGGCGACACAGTGGCTTAAGGCCTAGTCCTTGCTACGACCAAGGCCACGCAATGATGCATGTATTATGGTTGCAGTGTTCCAGAGGAACGTTGTTTTGTTTGGTTGTATATATGTACAGTTGGATGATAGTGAACTTGATCTTGAACTTGAAACCTTTGTGAATATGTCCAATCAAATGTGACAATCCTTGGTCCTAGCAACCAATAGGATTCTCTATAAAACAATTTGTTTCCTGATTTCCAAAATTCCCTCTCTTCAGCACAACTGCTTAAATAAAACAAATTACTGTCCTTATTTGCTGGTTTGATGTGTGTTGCTTGAATTTCCAGCATCTGCAGAATTCCTCGTGTTACCATCCTTATTTGATCTACTAGAATAAAAGAGTATAACAAAATCTGTTGGAAAGAAAAGTTGAAAAAAATTCCGCTCCTCAGACCCTGAGTATGTACGAAATTATTGTCTAATCCTGGCTCAGTGAAATTGTCACTCTGTTCTCTTGTGCCACTTGATTTTCTCTAAGTAATTGCCTGCACAGACACTGTTGCCTGTTGATGAGACTGCAGATACTGGAAATCCAGATTAACGCACACAAAATCAGAATCAGAATCAGGTTTAATCCCATTGTCATATGTCGTGAAATTTGTTGTTTAGCGGCAGCAGTACATCACAATACATAATAATAAAAATTATATATTACAATTAGTAGATATAAAAATAAATTAAATAAGCAGTGCAAAAAGAGTGGGAAAGTACTGAGGAAGTGTTGATAGGTTGATTGTCCATTCAGAAATCTGATGGCGGAGGGGAATAAGCTGTTCCTGGGTGTGTGCCTTCAGGCTCCTATACCTCCTCCTTGATGGTAGCAATGGGAAGAGGGCATCTCCTGGGTGATGGTGGTCCTCAATAATGGATGCCACCTTTTTGGAGGCCAGTGCCCATGATGGAGTTGGCTGAGTTTACAACTTCCTGCAGCTTTTTCCAATCCTGTGCAGGGACCCCTCTGTACCAGACGGTGATGCAAAAAGTTAGGGTGATCTCTGTGGTACATCTGTAGAAACTTGCAACGCACACAAAATGCTGAGGGAACTTAGTAGGCCAGGCAGCATCTATAGAAAAAGGTACAGTTGACATTTCCGGCTGAAGCGTCGACTGCAGTCCTGCCAAAAGGTTTTGGCCAGAAACATTGACTGTATTTTTTTTCTATAGATGCTGCCTGGCCTGCGAGTTCCTCCAGTATTTTATGTGTGTGGCTTGTATTTCCAGCATCTGCAGGTTTTCTCTTGCTTGTGCAGATATTTGCCAATGTCTTTGGTGACATACCAAGTCTCTTCAAACTCCTCAAGAAATACAGCCACTGTCGTGATGCCTTTGTAATTGTATCAATACTTTGGGCCCAGGATAGATTTTCAGAGATGCTGACACCCAGGAACTTGAAACTGAGATCCCTCAATGAGGATTGGAGTGTGTTCCCTCGAATTCCCCTTCCTGAACTCCATAACCAATTCCTTAGTCTTACTGACGGTCAGTGCAAGGTTTCTGTGTCATCACTCAACCAGCTGATCTATCTCACCCGTCACCTCCTTGTCTGCGTCTGAAACTCTGCCAACAATCGTCATGTCATTGGCAAAGTTACAGATGGTGTTTGAGCTCTAACTAGCCACGCTGCCGCGGGCGTAGAGAGAGTAGAGCAGTGCGCTAAGCATGCATCCTTGAGGTGCGCTAGTGTCGATTGTCAGCGAGAAGGAGATGCTATTTCCGATCCACACTGACCGTGGTCTCCCGGTGGTGAGGTTGATGATCCGGTTGCCGGGGGAGGTACAGGGACCCAGGTTTTGGAGCATTTCAATTAGAACTGAGGGTATGATTGTGTTGAACGATGAGCTGTTGTTTAATAAACAGCAGCTTACTGTCCAGGTAATCCACTGTAGACCTATCGTGGTGATAGAAAATTTGCAGCAGGTCCAAGTCCTTGCTTAGGCAGGAGTTGATCCCCGCCATGACCAACCCCTCAAAGCACTCCATCACAGTAGATGTGAGAGCCACAGGGTGACAGTTGTTGAGGCAGCTCACCCTGGTCTTCTTGGGCACTGGTATGCGAAAATGCTGGGGGAACTCAGCAGGTCGGGCAGCATCTATGGAAATGAATAAACAGCTGACATTTTGGGCTGAGACCCTTCAGCAGGACTGGAAAGGAATAAAAAGGTGTGGGGAGAGGAAGGAGTACAATCTAGAAGGAAATAGGTGAAGACCTGTTCCCAGGAAGGACATGTGGCTGTGGTCGCAGGTCTGAGTGAGCACATGGTTGAAGACTCAGAGGGCAGCAGAGATCACAGAGGGGGAACAGTGAGAGAGGATCTCACTGAACTCCTGTCGAAGAGAAAATTTAAACTTCCCCAGGACTTGCCTTGGTTCTTGGGTCAAGGGCAGGTTTTTTTTTGTGAACTCATTCAGTAAAAACAAAATTTGGTTAATTAGCCCACTCAGGATATGTGACTGCTTCAGAATGATCTCTGCATATGTTTGATCAATAGCAGTGAATGGAGACAGCCCAGAAGTCTACTATATTCATTCCAGAGATCAGGAGAATGATTTCTTTAAGATAAACACACTCGTTGAAGAAGCCCAACAGAATGGTGAAGTCCCTGTACTGACTTCTCATCCTTGTGATCATTAAAACTGCAAGTCGGCATCAAGCAATCTCTCGACTGGGTTTCTGGTTTGTTACAAGGCTCTGAATCATTGAATCAGACATTGTGGAAGGTAGAGCTCCTGCTGAACAGCTCCAGAGGTTGGCACTGAATCCGGATTATTGAAGCTGTGCGACAGCATCCCCTCTGTGGTGTAGTTGGTAAAGCTCCTGCCTTGCAGCAGTAGTGACTCAGGTTCAATCCTGACCTCGGGCACTGTCTGCAAGGGGGTTGCCACCTTATCGGAAAAGGCAAATTTGGGAACGTCTACTTGGCTCGTGAACGGGAGTTGAAATTCATTCTGGCACTGAGAGTGCTTTTCAAAACCCAGCTTGAGAACAACAAAGCTGAGCGTCAACTCCGAAGAGAAATTGAAATTCAGTCTCACTCCAACCATCCAAATATCTTGAGGCTCTACAATTATTTCTTTGACCGTACAAGAATTTGCCTCATGCTAGAGTAACCATGTGGCACTCTAATTTAATCCCACATCCCATAGCTCTTCTGGTAGGTTAATGCATACAGGAATTCAACAAAGGAGAGAAGAATTAGATTGATTTTAGAGTAGGTTTAAAAGTCGGCACAACATTGTGGGCTGAAGGGCCTGTACTGTCCTGTAATGTTCTATCTTAAAAAGTGCACTGTGAAATGATTTGATCTGTATGAACAGTATGCAAGACAAGCTGTTCACTGTACCTCAGTAGATGTGACAATAATAAACCAATTCCAATTCCAATTCCATTGGTGCCCAACAAGTAGCTCCAGGCCAGTCAGGTCTGAAGGGAGAGAAGGGTTCTCGGCACCAGTACATCTCTCCTGCTCCACCAGATTGCAGAAGACGATGAGTCGGGAGGAGTCGTTGGGGCCTGGGAAGGTTGACCTCTCCCATCCCGATGGCCACCAACCAGTGGAGCTGAAGATGGTGTTTGTTATTACAAGATATGACTGCAAACAACATTATCAACACTTATAGAGACTCGTTAATAATTCCAACGTACAATAATCAAACAGAATATGGTACCAGGCCACATCTGAGCAAAGATTTAGACAGAGAGGAAGTCCCTGACCTATTTCCACGGGCACCACAGTAGTGTAGCAGTTAGCACAATGCTATCAGAGATTGGGACATTCTGGAGTTCAGAGTTCAATTCTGGTGCCGTCTCTGCACGACCTCCCCGTGGAACACGTGGGTTTCCTCCAGGTCCTCCAGTTTCTCCCACAGTCCGAAGATGTACCAAGTAGCTTAATTCAAAGTTCAAAGTACATTTAATATCAAAGTATGCATACATTATACAACCTTGAGGTTCATCTACTTACAGGCAGCCACAAAACAAAGAACCCGTAGTAAACATCCAGTGAAGACTAACAAACCTATAGTGAAGACTAGCAAACATCTAATGTGCAGAGAGAGAAAAAAACAAATCATGCAAACAACAAAGGTAAGCAAATATCACTCAGAACAAAGGTGAGTCCGCAGACAAAAATCCCAGAGCTACTGGAGCAGGGCACAGCCTCAGTCCAGTGTAGGGTCGAGTAAGTATTGCAAAGCCCACAGATTCGAAGCTGAGAGCAGCCAGAGCAGGACATAGCCTGGGCTTCAATACTGTCTTTCCATCTGGAGGTGAGGGGGGCTCCCCAGTGGAAGTCCTTTTACCAGGGAGTTCTTCCCATGCACTTTGGGGATCTGGGGTGGAGGCTGCTGCATAGATTGGTGCCCTGTAACAAGTTCCTTAGCTCCTCCCAGCCTCGTGTCACTTCTGCAGGCTGGAGGAGACTGTGCCACACGTACATGAAGTGTGCAAGGTTGCAGCAGGTATCATCAGCAAAGGCTGCTTCTCGCCTTCTGGTTACACTTTAGCCCCACCCTATTTATATATGGTCATCCAGTAAGGAGCGGGGCACGGAGAGATGAGGATGTCCTTGTCAACTTGACCCTGGGGCTGGTGAAAGCAGTCGTCCATGGGTCCTGGAAACAGGTGGTGGAGGGATCTGCCTGGCAATGACTGGGGGTATCTGTGCCTGGGTAACCAATGCGAGGGAACGGGCATTGTCCACGGCAACCACAGAGGCTTTCCGGGACCGTTGGGCTCCGCAGGGAATAAGCACTATCATTGATGGAGATGGAAACATTTTAGTTTAATGTCGTTTGTCCAGTAATTGTGTTAGCATTGAATTTGTAATAAAGATATTTTGTAAAATAAAAAAAAATCAGCCTCAGTTCAGCACGGAGCTGAGTAAACATCATGGAGCAGCGAGCAGAACTGGCCTGACCCTCAGCTCTGGTCCTGACACCTTTTCAATCCGTCTGGCCTGGCATTCGAATCGTCCAAACATCGGGTCGTTCCTCGCTCTCGGACCTGGGCCTGTTGCATCGCTTTAAATTGCCCCATGATTCGGTTAGGGTTAATCGGGTTTGTCGGAGGTTGCTGGGACAGCATGGTTTGAAGGGCCGGAAGGGCCTTCTATGTGCTGTATTGATAAAGTAAAACATAAAAAAACTCCTCACCTATATCTTCGATTTATGCATTTTGGGGAGTCATTCAACTCCATCTTCAGGCTAATCCACTCCCTTATGATACTCATTCCACTGATCTCCACCAAAGGGTAATTTACTGCGGCCAATTTACCTAGCCAAAGTAATTACACTGCGAATTAAACTAAGAGCTCATTTACAACGGCCAGTTAACCATCAGCACGTCCTTGGGATGTGGCAGGAATCCAACCGAAAGCCATGTAGTTGGGGAGAACATGCAAACTTCACAAAGACAGTATCAAGAATCAGACTCAAAAAATGGCCCCATGCATCCGTGAGGCAGCACAATAATCGCTGGAGCGTCATGGCACTCTTCCGGGTGTTCAGAGTTCAATTCTGGACCTGTTACATAGGGAGTCTCTGTACGTCCTCCCCGTGGAATGTGTGGGCATTTTCCGGGTCCTCCGATTTCCTCCCTCAATCCGAAGGCGTACTGGGTAGGTTAACTGGTCGTTGCAAATTGTCCTGTGAATAGGTTAGGGTTAATGAGGCTTGTGGGGTAGCACAGCTCGAAGGGTGGACTCCACACTGTATCACTAAGTAAATAAATTATTGTCGTAGGTACTAAGATAGAGTGAAGAACTATCATGTGCAAACCATCCTGACACCTCATTCCATACATAATCACAGCACTGTGCAAAGGCCAGTCAGTCTTGTAGTATTGATGTGACTCGGACACCACTGTCGACTGAACAAACACGTTTATTCACCAGACTTCCATTTTTACCTCTCCACGTCCTGACGTCATACGCACTCCGACGCTACGAATACTCACACAATACATTACATCCCCCTTCTCAAGATTTTTATTTACAACACTGTGAATTACCAAAACAATGCCTCTAGGTATGCCCTTCTTACAGTGCAACAACCATGACATAAACTAAAAAAATCTTACCTTCTTGTACTGTATTCTGCATTGTATCTTACAATACTTACAGCAGTGTATTTTTTTTACTAACATAGACTTTTATTTCACACCTTGGAACTTATGACATGTGTGACTTTGCCTCAAACTGTATGTCTAGTCTCTGTATCGAGCTGGAAGTTTGACTTGTCTCCCAGACCGTGTGTGATACAACTGTGACTGTGCTTGTCCTTCATCAATGTCAGTCTCTCGAGTGACCTCTGTGTCTTTGCGGTCTGCATCACTCTTGGTGTCGTTTGTTTCCATGTCTGTATCTGTGGAAATGTCCTGTGCATCTGTACGTGGAAACTCCCTCTCGCCTGTCTTCAGCAGATGCTTCCTGTTCCTCCTGTAGACTCTTCCATCCGGCGTGCGAACTATGAAGGATCTTGGTTGCTGATGTCTGTTCACAACCACAGCTGGTTGCAAAGTGTCTCCTCTCCGTATACTGACATTTTCCCCTGTTTGCAGATCTGGCAACTGTTTTGTATGTCTGTCATAGTAGCTCTTTTGCTTTATTTGCTTGTATTTTTGCTTGTCATGTACGTGAGCGTTACCTTCAGAAGTCAGTAGAGTTGTGGATGTTGGCAGTTTGGACTTCAGACGACGTCCCATCAACAGCTGCGCAGGAGAGAACCCCACACCCTCAATCGGTGTGTTGCGGTATTCAAGCAGAGCAATGTAAGGGTCACCGTTGCTGCTATGTGCCTTCTTGAGCATGTTCTTGACAGTTTGTACAGTTCTCTCTGCTTGTCCATTAGACTGAGCGTGCCCTGGACTGGAAGTAACATGTTGAAATTCCCAGCTTTCCAAGAACCCTCTGAACTCGCCACTGGCATATTGTGGACCATTGTCACTGACGACAATATCTGGAATACCATGTCTTGCGAATGTCGACTTCATTATGGTAATGACACCTCGACTGGACGTGTCACTTAACTTGGTGATCTCCGGATATTTTGAACAGTAGTCCACACAAAGCAGATATTCTGCACCATTGTAGTAAAAGAAATCTGTGCCAATCTTCTCCCGTGGTCTTCCTGGTAGTGGTAGCTGTACCACAGCTCTGACCTTTTCATCATCTAGCTTTAGCCCATCAGCGCTGAGCACATGACCTATGTATTTGATCTCTGTAGTTCTGATCTTACATTTACTTTTGTTCAGTTTTAGGTTGTACTCATGTGCTCTCTCCAGGAGCTTCCTCAGTCTCTGATCATATTCCTCAATTGTGTCACCCCATATCACCAAATTATCAATGATGTTGACCACCCCGTCCAGGCCTTCAATCATTTGTACCACGGATCTCTGGAATACCTGTGATGCAGAAGAAATCCTAAAGGGTAGACGCAGGAAACAATATCTCCCTGTGGGCATGTTGAAAGTGCATAATTTGGAACTTTCTTCATCCAGCTTGATCTGCCAGGAGCCTTGATTTGTGTCTAATACTGAAAAGTATTTTGCATTAGGCATGCGGGAGACAAACTCTTCAACCATGAGCAGCAGGTAGTGCTCTCTTTTGATGGCTTGGTTGAGATCTTGTGGATCCATGCAAATCCTCGTCTTTTTTTCTGTGACCACTGTCACCATACTATTCACCCAGTCATTCAGTTCTATTTGCCTTGTTATGACTCCCATCTGTTCCGTTCTGCGTAGCTCCTCCACTACTTGATCCCTGAGAGCTACTGGAATCTTTCTTGGGGCATGCACGGCTGGTGCAATTGTTGGATCAATCTGGATATGGTGTTTCCCGGGTAAACATCCTAATCCAGAAAACGTCATCAAAGTCTTTGAGAATGTCATTTTATTTTTCAACACCATAGATTCGCTTCACCAGGCCTAGCTTTGTGCATGTTGCTTTGCCCAGTATTGCTGGAACATATTGCTGTACTATTTCAAACTCGATCTTGTATTGTTGACCTTTGTACACACAGGTGAGTGCTTTATTGCCCAGTGGCACCGTCCTGTGGCCGAAATATGCAACAAGCTTGCAGGTGGATTTTCTCAATCTTTCTCTGATGTCCAGTGAGTTGAATGTTTCTGCTGACATTACATTGCATTTTGCCCCAGTGTCAAGCTTAAATGTCACATTCCTCCTGTTTATTATCAGATCTCGAGTCCAATCATCTTCATCCTCCATCTCTGCATTGTCAATATTCTTGATGCATACCTCCCGTTCCACTTTAACTGTGCCAATGAACATGTCACTGTTGCCTTCACTCTGTTCCACAGCGTGCATTTTCCTTGCGTGCTCCTTCGATTTGCACACCTTTGCAAAGTGATTTCTTTTCTGGCATAACTTGCATATCTGACCAAAGGCTGGACATTTTCTGTATCCGTGTTTATAACCACCTCTGTTGCAGTTAACTTCCTTTTGATCATCCTGTGGAGCTGGCTTTGTCCTACTCTTGTCAGTTTTCACAGTTTTTATTTTGTGCACTTCAATCTCTTCACTGAGCATTTTAACTTGACTTGATGTGATCTCGCTGGCACGGCAAACATCAATTGCCTTTTCTAATGTAAGATCCGCCTCTCTCAATAGCCTGCCTCTCACTTGATCATCCCGCATGCCACATACAATCCTGTCACATATTAAAGAGTCATGCAGTTGTCCAAACTCAGTCTTTTGCCTTGTTCTTCAAATCTGTTACGTAGGCGTCTATGGTCTCCGTTGGTCCTTGAGCCCTCGTGAAAAACCGGTGTCGGATGTACGATAGGTTTTTTCTCGGTTCGCAGTAATCTTGAAACTTTTTCTTCAACACTTCCACTTTATCTTGCTCATCATCTTGGAAGACAAACGTGTTGAAAACCTTTATTGCCTCTTCTCCCACCACATGCAGAAACGTAGCACATTGCACTTTCTTCATCTTTTCAGCTACGCCGCTAGCGGTGCAAAACAGCTCAAACTTCTGGATCCATATTTTCCAGTTCTCAGCAAGATTACCTTGTAGGCTTAAACTTGACGGTGGCTGTAACTGTGATATCTTTTATGTGTCTTCTCTTCCTTTTTTTCACGATTTCTTCTGAAACCATGTAATATTGATGTGACTCGGACAGCGCTGTAGATCGAACAAACACATTTAATCACCAGACTTCCATTTTTACTTCTCCACGTCCTGACGTCAAAGGCACTCTGACGCTACGAATATTCACACATTACATTACAAGTCTGACTTTGGCTCATTGCGGGAATGGGACCCACTCTCCGGGCCTCACCACTAGCCCCGTTTTGATTTCCCAAGGACGTGGCCTGGAAGGTGAGCACGCCTTCAGGGTACCAGATTTTCATAGCTCTGGAGATGGACTGATTCGAGGCTGGTGCCCTTGACTGAGGCATCGCAGGACAACACGGAACATTGGAACCTGCGGGCTAGCTGCCGTGGGCTGGATGTCCAGAGACCTGAACCTTTCTGGGGCCGACGGTCTGGGCACAGAGCTCAGAAAAAGCGACACAACAGACCTTTAACATCATAAATTCGCGAGTTGTTTGTTATGTCTCCCCTCTCGCTGTGAGAAGGGGGCACCTCTCTTTCCCTTATTAGGGAGAGAGAAAGAGCTTGTGGTATGTTGAATCACCGGGTGAACGAGTAGTCTTTGGGGTACTGAAAGTCTGTGTCTTTACTGATGCTTTGCTGCACGCTTGAGTGCTTGGTGCGGGGTACCGACGCTTTTTTGCTGGTGGGGGCAGGGTGTTTGTTGCCTTGCTGCTGCTTGTCGTGGGAGGGGGGAGCTGGGGGGTGCTTTGGGGTTCTAATGTTTATCTGTCATTCATTCTTTGGGACACTCCTTCTGCTTTTGTGCATGTTTGTGAAGAAAAAGAATTTCAGGATGTATATTGTATACATTAATAGGCATTTGTTAGTATCGTGAGACCATGGATTTGAGCCTTGGAAGGTTTCCAGGGCGCAGGCCTGGGCAAGGTTGTATGGAAGACCGGCAGTTGCCCATGCAGCAAGTCTCCCCTCTCCACGCCACCGATGTTGTCCAAGGGAAGGGCAAGGGCCGATACAGCTTGGCACCGGTGTCATCGCAGAGCAATGTGTGGTTAAGTGCCTTGCTCAAGGACACAACACGCTGCCTCAGCTGAGGCTCGAACTAGCGACCTTCAGATCACTAGACCGAAACCTTAACCACTTGGCCACACGCCAACACAGTACATTATATACATACAGTATTGTATACATTACTCTGACATTAAATGTGCCTGTTGATATACATATGGAGCACCATGAGAGGGGTGTGAAGCAGATGCCAGAGAAGGAGTGCCAGGGCAGGGGTGGCACAGGTGCAGACTCACCCAATCCTGAGGTACCAGGTAGGGTCATTTGATTTCAAACAACTGGTTTATTGATCATCATAGGACATCTCTCTGCTTCTTCCCACTCCCTTCCCTCTCCCTTCTCCTTTCCCACTCTCAGTCCACAATAGAGACACTCAGGATTGGGTTTACCATCACTCACATGTCATGGAATTTTTATTTTGTGGCAGCAGTATAATGCAATACATAAAATTACTACGGTACTATGCACGTCTTAGACACCCTAGCTATATATATATGTGTGTGTGTGTGTGTGTGTGTAGGCCTAAGACTTTTGCACAGTGCTGTACAGTGAGGTAGTATAAAGGTAAACAGATACAGAATATAGTGTTGCACTTACAGAGAAAGTGCAGTTCAGGTAGACAAAACAAGGTAGAGCGGAAGATGAAGAATTAATCTTTTAGCGCATGGAAGGTCCATTCAGGAGTTTGACAGCAGACAAATAGAAACTGCCCTCAAGTCTAATGGCACGTGTTTTCAAGCTTTTGTATCTCCTGTCCAGTGGGAGATGGGAGAAGAGAGAATGATTAGGATGAGAAGGATCCCAGATTGTGCCGGCTGCTTTCCTGAGGAGCAGGAAGTGTAGATGAGTTCAGTGGAGGGGAGGCTGGCTTGTGTGGTGGACGAGGCTGTGTTCACAACTCTGTAATTTCTTCTCATAAGCACTCCTGTGGGGAGAGAAATAGTCACAATATTTCAGGTTGACCAGCTTTTATGCCTAATTTTGCAAGCATGCTGAAAGCCAATCAGCCTGATAAGTCGAACATCCTTTTAGAATGAATATAATCCCACCAGTCTCTTTCCCAGAGTACACTCAGTGGCCTCATTACTAGATACCTCCTGTAGCTAATAAAGTGGCCATGAGTGTACGCCCGTGGTCTTCTGCTGCTGTAGCCCATCCACTTCAAGTTTCAACGTGTTGTGCATTCAGAGATGCTCTTCTGCACAATACTGTTGTAACATGTGGTAATTTGAGTTACTGTCACCATCCCGTCAGCTTGAACCACTCTGGCCGTCCTCCTCTGACCTCTCTCATTAACAAGGCATTTATCGCCCACAGAATTGCCACTCACCGGATATCTTGTTTCTGGTTTTAGCACCATTGGCTGTAAACTCTAGAGACCGTCGTGCATGAAAATCCCAGGAGATCAGCAGTTTCTGAGATATTCGAACCACCCCATCTGGCACTGGGCAACCGTTCCATGGTCAAAGTCACTTAGATCACATTTCTTTCCCAATCTGCTGTTCGTTCTCAATGACAATTGCACCTCTTGACCACGTCCGTGTGCTTTTATTCATTAAGTTGCTGCCACGTGATTAGCTGATTAGATATTTGTATTAACAAACAACTGTGCAGGTGTACCTAATAACATGGCCACTGTTACTGTAGAACTTCTTATTAAAAGATCTCCAGCACTACCCACTGGTCTCTGATTTAATCAGCAACAGCTCACTCCAACAGCTAAAGAAGTGTTACATTGGTAAATTTTCCACATTGGCAAAGAGCAAGGGGATGATCATTAAATTAGATCCAGAGAAGAACATGAGTATCTTACAATGTTTGCTGAGGTGTCACAACCACGAACTCTGATGCAGTGTCTACGTGCCCCCGCAAAAAATCCTTTTTGCATTAAAATCTGTGAACTATCAACCAGCTTCAGTGTCTCTCTCTTCACACTTGGGCCATATCCAAACACCATGACAGCAAGTCTCAACCACACAAAGATGGACCCTGAGAGAGAGAACAGCTGACTTTGGCCCTGAGTATCATTGGTCAGGTAGGGGACGAGCTACAGGCAATTGAATCAGTTCTGGGAGGAATTACCGTAGCAATGAGGTAGATAATCTCATGCCGACAAGCCCAGTCTCATCTGGGGGGACAGCTACCATCTATCACAGCAACTGTTTGGCAGCTCACTGCAGACAATTGGAGTCAGGTGTCTACAATTTCCCCTCCCTTTGCTGCCATTCGCGAACTCACTGCGGACAGCCAGCGTCAGTTGACAGCAATTAGTGTTCTCGCCAAAGCAATTCAGCATCCTCTGGCTGTCTCAGTCCCACTCCCAGCATCTCGCAGGTCCTCCTTTTCTGCTGCCCCGACAACCCTCTGTTACCAATGCTCCCACTTCTGCACCTGAACCAGAACTGACTCCCGCGTCCGTACAGGAACCAACTATTCCACCACCAAGCACATATTCTGGTGATCCCAATGGCTGCAGAAATTTTATTACCCAATGCGAGCTGATGTTTCAAGCCCAGCCTAGTCACTTTGGTGATGATGCGCAAAAAATGGTGTACATGGCCAATCTCCGAGATGGACTTCCACTCAGCCTGCTCAATGCTTTACCGGAGCAAGGATACCCTGCAGCCCAGTCATTACGACATTTCGTTGCAGAGTTAAGGCGGGTTTTAGACCTTCCAGTATGGGGTCAGGAGGCTGCCCACTGACTCCTGGACTTGTGCCAAGGCAGAGGGACGTGGAGGGCCTACGCAGTCAAATTCTGCATGCTTGCTGTAGGGACATGGTGGAAGGAGAGATCTCTCATCACTGCCTTCCAGCATGGACTGACCACAGGGGTCTGGCATGAAATCGCTGTTCGTGACGAGCAGAATAGTCTGTGGAGGAGCCCATGCAAGTGGGGCGCGTGCGTCTATCTCAGGAGAAATGAGATTGGCATAGGAGAACAGGTTCTTGCCTCTATTGTGGTGAACCAGTGTTCAAATGAACCTGAGCAATGTTCAGGTAGTTTCAGGGTTGCCCAAACCATCTGTAGTTACCAAGAAGACCTCTGCAGGGTTCCATTGGCCAAATGATGCCTACTGAGCATTTTCAGAGTTAAAGTGACGTTTCACCACTGTCCCTATGTTGCAAAACCCAGACCAATCATAGCCATTCATAGTTGAGGTTGATGCCTCTGGTGTCAGCTTTGGAGCTATCCTCTCTCAGTGCTTTTCTGTAGATAACCAACTGCACCCTTGTGCCTTTCTTTCCTGTTGCTTGACTCTGGCTGAGAGTAACTATGATGTTGGAAACCAGGAACTTCTGGCTGTCAAGGACCCCCTGGAGAAATGGCGACGTTGGCTGGAGGGGGCAGAGCATCCTTTCTTGGTTTAGACAGATCACAAGAACCTCTCCTACATTCAGGATGCAAAGAGACTCCCGTAAAACCCATTGGACTTCCTCTTCACCCAGTTTAATTCCATCTTCACCTATCATCCTGGCGGCAAGAATACCAAGGCCAACACTCTCTTCCAGCATTTTGACGGAGCTGAGGACGATGCCTATCCAGAGCCCATCCTTCCTCACTCACGTATTGCTGCTCCAGTGACCTGGGGAATAGAGGCGGAGGTGTAGGTCACCCAAAAGTCAGACCTGGACCCAGGTGGGGGGACCACCCAAACAGCTGTTTGTCCCTGCTGCGGTGTGTTCCAAAGTGTTGGAATGAGGTCATTCCTCCCATCTGGCTGGCTATCCGGGAATTCAACAGATCCAGGAGTTTATAAAGAGACAATTTTGGTGGCCATCTATGTCCCAGGATGTCAACGGCTTAGTAACCGCCTGTCCCACCTGTGCTCAGAACAAGACATGATGCCAGCATCCTGTGGGTTTGCTATGTCCGCTGCCTGTGTCCCACTGCCCTGGTCCCACCTCTCGGTAGTTTTCATCAATGACCTACCCCCCGGTAATGGAAACTCTACCATTTTGGTCATTGTGGATCGATTTTCCAAGGCTGCCCACTTCATTGCCCTCCCCAAGCTCCCATCAGCTCATGAGACTGCCACACTTATGGTTCAACATGTGTTCAGGATCCATGGCTTTCCTGAAGACATAGTGTCTGATCGTGGACCTCAGTTCCCTTCCCGCTTTTGGACGGCTTTCTGCTCTCTTGTAGGAGCCAAGGCCAGCTTCTCATCTGGTTTACACCACCAATTTAATGGCTATACTGAGAGAGTGAATCCTGCTCTGCCTTGCCTTTTCCAACGGAGCTCCCAGATGGTTTGGGCGGAGATCACCCACAATAACCTCCAGTCGTCCTCCACGGGTATGTCTCCATTTGATTGCCAGAAAGGATTCCAGCCTCCCGCTCTGCCCTGACCAGGAGATTGACGTAGGAGGACTTGCTGCTGAACAACTGATCCAATGCTACAAGCACACCTGGAGATGAGCCAGGGATTCTCTGCTGTGCACCCAGAAACAACATTCCTGGCAGGCCGATCGGCTCCGTCCACAGGTAAGGCCATTCAAGCCAGGATAGGTGGTCTGGTTGGCATCAAGGGATCTTGCCCTGAAAGTTGAGAGCCAGAAATTGGCCTTGCGCTACGTGGGACCATTTACGGTGGAAAAGGCTGTCAACAAGGTCTCATATAGATTGCGTCTACCAGCATCACTGAAGATCCACCCAGTGTTCCAAGTTTCCCAGCTCAAGTTGGTTACTACCTCTCCCCTGACTCCAGACACCAACCTCACCCTCCTCCCTACTCGGTGAATGGTTCCCTGGTCCATACTGTGCAGTGTCTCCTGGCATCTTGCCAGGTACTGAGTAAGATCTGGTATCTTGTGGATTGGGAAGGGTACGGACCTTTATCCCAGCGAAGGACATCTTGGACAAATACCTCATCTGGGACTTCCAGCAGGCACAGGTCTGTAGGGCCTCCGGAGCCGCACCTGGGGAGGAGGCCCCTGTCATAACCATGGACCTTGCTGCTCAGCATGTTCGTGAATATGCACGTGTCAGGTAATTGCTGTTTCATTATGACATACTTAACTCCCTTCTTTTTGTTGTAGCGCTTGTCGAGACCTGAGCAAAGCACAGCAACTTTACACTGCCTGCTTGCAGTCGGCCTTGCCTGAGAAAGTGGACTATCAAGTCGACTGACACTGGAGAGACAAGGTATTCGTTTTATGCTTAGACCGTCCATGTCAGAGTTTCTGTTCTAAAGTGATGCCCTTTCATTCTGAGGCTATGCCTTCTGGTCCTAGACACCCCCACTATTGGAGGCATCCTCTTCCACATTCACTCTATCTAGGCCTTTCAATATTCGATAGGTTTCAGTGAGATCCCTCTTTATTCTTCTAAACTCCAGCGAGTACAAGCCCAGAGCCATCAAACAGTCCTCATACGTTAACCCTTTCATTCTTGTGAATCATTCTCGTGAACCTCCTCGGGACACTCTCCGATGCCAACACATCCTTAACTTCGATAAGTGGCCCAAAATTGCTCAGAATAATCCATGTGCAGTCTGACCAGTGCCTTATAAATCCTCAGCATTATATCCTTCCTTTTATATTCTACACTTCTCAAAATGAATGCTAACATTGCACTTGCCCTCCTTACCACCAAATAAGGGAAAATGATGGCAATTAGTTTAAATCAACGTTGAAACACATAGCACATGGGTATAGTCTTTGGGAGAAGATGTTTGATTAAACTATTGACACCAAAGCTGGGCTAAGATTGGCAAGAACCAATGGGACTTATCAACTCATAGATCAGGGAAAACATGAGGACACCCAGTCACAGAAACAGGCTCTTCGTTCCATCTAGTCTGTGCTGAACTGTTATTCTGCCTTGTCCCATTGACCTACACTTGGAACATAGCCTTCCACACCTCTCCCATCCATGTACTTAGCCAAATTTCTCTTAAACGTTGCAATCATACCCACATCACCACTTCCGCTGTCAGCTCACTCCACACTCTCACTACCCTCTAAGTGAGAAATTACTCCTCAGCTTTCTCTTAAATATTTCACCTTTCACCCTAAACGTGTGTCCCCAAGTTCTAGTTGCACCCAACCAACCTCAGTGGAAAAAAGCCTGCTTGCATTTACCCTCTTGATACCCCTCATGATTTTGTCTACCTCTGTCCAATCTCCTCTCATTCTCATAAGCATTTCGTACTCTTTCCATCTTATAGATATCTTTGCTGTAGGTAGCTGACCAGAACTGTACACGATACTCTAAGTTTGGCCTTACCAATGTCTTATAAAACTTCAACATAACATCCTGACCGCTGCACTCAGTATTCAGGTTTATGAAAGCCAATGTGTCAGAAATTCTCTTTATAACCCTATCTACCTGTTGTGCTACTTTCAATGTATTCCCAGATCCCTTTGTTCTACCACTCTTCAGTGCCCTACCGCTCACTGTGCAAGTCCTATCCTGGTTCGTTCTGCCAAAGTGCAACAGCTAATGACTTATTACCAAACTCAGGACATTCCACACACAAGGAATGCAAACAACATATTAAATGCAACAGTGTCCTTCATCAACAACAATTTGACAAAGACTTACAGAAACTGTTTTGGTAATGATGGTTGTTAGCAACTGGACAATCTAATTGGGAAGATATGTTTGCTCTGTCTGGGAAGTCGTGTCGCAGCTGTGTAAAACTTCATTAAGGCTGCACGTGGAGTATTGAATGTAGTTCTGCTTGTCCAATTAGAGGAAGGATGTGAAGGCTTTGGAAAGAGCCTGGAAGAGGTTTACCAGGATGCTGCCTGGATTAGAGTATCAGCTCTAAGGAAGGTTTAGACAGACTTGGGTTCTTTTCTCCGGAGCACTGGAGGCTGAGGGGAGATCTGATAGAAGTTTATAAGATTCTGAGAGACATAGACAGGTTTAGAAAGCCAGAGTGTCTATTTTTTTCCAGATAGAAATGTCAAATACTTAAAGGCATAGCTTTAAAGTGAGAAGGAAAAAGTTTGAAGTTTGTAAGGAGCAAGTTTTTTTTACAGTGTGGTGGGTACCTGAAACAACTGCTGGCATTGGCAGTGCAAGCAGGTTTAATAATGGTGTTTAAGAGGTTTTGAAATAGCAAGGATTAGATATGGTTGTGAGGTGTCTAGTGTGGTAGTGTAGTGGGCAGTGCTTGTCGCTCTCACTTTCAGCTTCCACCTCTGGCTAGCAGTCTGGTGAAAAGGAGAGCAGAATGCGCAAGTCTCTCCCTGCCGGTATGTAGACTGTCCAACAGCAAACCTCGTGTACTGCCTCCTTGCTGGTGACACACGGAAACTGAAGTCCTTTCAGATTCAGGCCGAACTACAAGAGGACGGGGAGGGGGTCTCTGGCCCCTGCATACATAGCACGTAGGCCCACTAACGCATGGACATGCCCTGGTGCTCGTGAACCAGATCCCCAGCTATGGGTAAGTACCCCCACTGCCTTGTGGGCAGCCGCGGGACAGACGAAGCCTACAGGAGTAAACCCAGATAGAAAATCCAGAATAGAGCCCCTAAGGCAGCTGGACATCACTGAACATCCTTCCGGCAGCTCCTGTAGACAAGCTGGTGCTAAACCTACTGTTTCGCTTTCCTTTGGACTACACTGGTGAGGCCAAGAGGGGGATATTGACAACAGGGCATCCCAGGATCTCCAAACCTTCCGCCTAGGCCTGTGCACCCATAGCTTACACTCCATTGTCCTTCGAGACAGATGGATGCTATCAAGATATATATGTGTCACTTGCAGCCAGAAGAGATTAGTTTGTTATGTTATGTTTGATATGAGGTCAGTCCAGATCAGGAAAGCTCAGGAAAGCTCCTATCAGCCAATATCTCCATACGTCCAAGGCCCATTTAATAGTGAGTAGCTTCCTGTTTCCTACTCCATAACAGCACTGGGTTGAACTTGTGTGAGAAGAAGGCACAAAGGTGTCTCTTCCCATTGACTCCTCACTGGAAAAGGTTGCCCATGACAGGTATGTCCACCCCTACCACAAAAGGTCCAGAGAGGCTTGAATGGTGAAGAATGGGGGCAGTGGAGTAGAATTTCATTAGCTCCTTGAAAGTGTGGTCTGTGGCAGCAAACTAGGTTATCTGAGAAGTAGGTGACTTGGAGGAGAGAGGTGCAGCGATTTGGCTGTAATCCCTGATGAAATGGCAGTAGAAGTTGAAGAAGCCCAAGAAGCGCTGTAGCTATTTGAGGGAGCACAGTTGGGACCATTCAAAGATAGCACGCACTTTCTCAGGGTTCATGGGTTGAAAGGGCGTAACCCAGGAAAGAGATGACTGGGGTGTGGAATTGGTATTTTTCTATCTTGCAGTAGAGTTGGTTTTCGAGGAGATGCTGAAGGACTGAATGGATGTGACAGACATGTCCTTGGGGTTTTTGGAGAAGATGAGGATGTCACTGATGAAGACAAACACATACTTGTGTAGAATGTCTTGGAAATTCTTGTTAATAAAGGCTTGGAAAATGGCTGGACTATTGGAAAGTCCAGAAGACATTAGCAAGTATTCATAGTGGCCAGTGGTTGTTATGAACGCCATCTTCCACTGTTCTCCCTGGCAGATGCAGATCAGGTTGTATGCACGCTGTAGATCCAGTTTTGGGACGATCTGGGCCCTGTGGAGAGTTTTGAATGTGCTATCCATTAACGGAAGAGAGTAACAGTTCTTAATGGTGATTTTGCTAAGTCCACGGTAATCAATGCAGGGACTGAGACACCCACCTTTCTTTTTGACAAAGAAGAATCCTGCACCAGCTGGGGACTGGGATGAGCAAATGAAGCCATGCTGTAACGCTTCAGTGATGTAGTTATTCAAAGCAACAAACACAAAATGCTAGAGAAACTCAGCAGGCCAGGCAGTGTCTATGGAAAGAGTAAAGAGTTAACGTTTAAGGCCGAGACCCTTCATCATGACCGGGAAAAAAAGATGAGAAGAGTTAGAGCAAGAAGGTGGGGGGAGGGGAGGAAGAAGTACAAGGTGGTAGGTGATCGGTGAAACCGGGAGAGGAGGAGGGGTGAAGTAAAGAGCTGGAAAGTTGATTGGTGAAAGAAATAAAGGGCTGGAGAAGGGGGTAACTAATAGGAGTGTGTAGAAGACCGTGGAAGAAAGGGAAGGGGGGAGGAGCACCAGAGGGAGGTGATGGGAAGGAAAGGAAATAAGATGAGAGGGAAACAGGAATAGCTGAATGGTCAGGTGGGGGCAGTTACCAGAAGTTGAAGATATCAATGTTCATGCCTTCAGGTTGGAGGCTACCCAGATGGAATATAAGATGTTGCTCCTCCAACCTGGGTGTGGCCTCAATGTGGCAGCAGAGGAGGAAATGACTGACCTATTGGAATGAGAATGGGAAGCAGAATTGAAATGGGTGGCTGCCAGGAGATCCCACTTTTTCAGGTAGACAGAGCGTAGGTGCTCAGCGAAGCTGTCTCCCAATCTACGTCGGGTCTCACTGATATACAGGATGCCACACCAGGAGCACACAATATAGTAGATAACCCCAACAGACCCACAGGTAAAATGTCTCTTCAACTGGAGGGACTGTTTAGGGCCTTGAATGGGAGTGAGGGAGGAGGTGTAGGGGCAGATGTGGCACTTATTCCACTTGCAAGGGTAAGTACCAGGTGGGAGATCAGTGGGAAGGGACGAATGGAGAAGGGAGTCACATAAGGAGCAATCACTATGGATCACTCCCTATGCAACTCCCTTGTCCATTCATCCCTCCCCACTGATCTCCCTCCTGGCACTTATCTCCTGCCACTGATCTCCCTCCTGCGGAAAGCGGGAAGTGAAGGGAAGGGAAAGATGAGCTTGGTGGGGGGATCCCGCTGGAGGTGGCAGAAGTTACGGAGAATTATGTGCTGGACGCGGAGGCTAGTAGTGCAGTAGGTGAGGACAAGTGTAACTCAGTTCCTGGTGTGCTGGCGGGAGGATAGGGTGAGGGCAGACGTGTGCGAAATGGAAGAGATGGGGACGATGGCAGTGTTTTTGGTGGAGGAAGGAAAGCTCTTTTCTTTGAAGAAGAAGGACATGCCATTAGTTCCAGAATGAAAATCCTCAACCTGAGAGCAGATGTGGCAGAGACAGAGGAACAGAGAGAAGGAGCTTGCATTTTTACAAGTGACAGGGTGGGAAGTGGTATAGTCCAGGTAGCTGTGATTATCAGTGCGCTTATAAAAGATATCAATAGATAAACTATCTCCAGGGATCGGGACAGAGAGTTTGAGAAAAGAGAGGAAGGTGTCGGAAGTGGGCCAGGTAAATTTGAGGGCAGGGAGGAAGTTGGATGCAAAGTCAGTCATGGCTTGCATCTCAGGAGAAGAGAGGGAGAACAGATGGCATTGGGGAGAGGTGGTGCCTGGGAGGAGGTTGACCACGTGGTCGTGTGGTCTGAGAGGTACAGGGGTGCTGGGTTCCCTTTTACTGAAGTCGTGGTATTCCTGTGGGAGTTTGGTCAGGTTGCGGGTTTCCTCTGTGTCCATAGAGCCACAGGATGAAGTCAGCTGAGGTTGCAGGCAGGTGGGTCCCCAAGTTAGCCGTGTTCTAGATGACCAGGCAAAGTGAGGGTCATGCATGGAGAGCCAGGGGTAACCGAGGATGACAGGAGTAGTGGGTGAGTTGACCAGCAGGAATTAAGTGGACACTCATGTGCACAGGCTGTGTGTGCACTCTGACTGTCCGGCCCCAAAGGGACGTCCATCAAAGGCTGTGACGTGGAAGGGGTGAGAGATTGGCTCAGAAGGGAGTCCAAACTTCACACACAAAGTCCAGTCCAGAAAGTTGTCTGCTGCTGCGGAACCCACCAGATCCTCCTGTGTAGGTAGAGCTGATGGAGTGTGGAGGGGGACAGAGAGCGTGAGATGGCCAATGGAGCTGGGACAAGGGCTGGTGAGATGCCAGAAACCATATACAGGTGTCCCCCGCTTTTTGAACATTCCTTTACGAAACCTCGCTGTTACGAAAGACCTACATTAGTTAGCTGTTTTCACTAACAGAAGGTGTTTTCACTGTTACGAGAAAAGGCAGCGCACGAAAAAAGGCAGCGCGTGCCCCGAGCAGCCAAGCTCCTCCCCTGGAACAGCATTCTAGCCGGCATTGCTTAAACACGTACTTGTGAGCACCTGTGCTTTATGTCGATTTATTTTGAGCATCCGTTAGCAAGATGAGTTCTAAGGTATCGGAAAAGCCTAAAAGAGCTCGTAAGGGTGTTACACTTAGCGTAAAACTAGACATAATTAAGCGTTTCGATTGTGGTGAACGAAGTAAGGACGAAATGAGTTTGGCTTGTGGAAGTTGACGAAGATGATGTTGAAGATGTTTTGGCATCCCATGACCAAGAACTGATAGATGAAGAGCTGATGCAATTGGAAGAGGAAAGGATAACAATCGAAACCGAATGCAGTAGCGAACGGACCAAAAGTGAAGTCATCCAGGAACTGAACGTGAAGCAACTGTGTGAGATTTTCGCTGCAATTGACAACAATGATTGCAGAAAAGTACGACTTTAATTTTGAAAGGGTACGTAGGTTTGGGGCATACTTGCAGGATGGTTTGAGTGCTTACAAAGAACTGTATGATAGAAAAATGCGCGCGGCTAAGCAGTCAAGCATACTGTTGTTTTACAAGCCTCCACATCAGCCACAGCAGACGACGAACCTCAACCTTCGACATCAAGGCAGGCAGACATAGAAAAAGATGACCTGCCTGTCCTGATGGAAACAAAGGACGATGAGATGACACCCCAGTGTCCCACTATCCCAACCTCCGGGCCGCAGACTGATACATTGCCACGGAGAATGCAGTGGTAGCCAGGACACACCCAGCACATCTTTAAGAAAAAAAGCCAAAATAAACGAGCTAATTAATTAAGTGCCACCCGGCACGTAAATGTCAGCCCTGATCAGAGGTGATTGCCGATTACGTCGCTTCTGATCTGGGCTGACATTTACATGCCGGGCGGCACCTAATTAATTAGCTTGTTTATTTCGGCTTCTTTCTTAAAGATGTGCTGGGTGCGTCCCAGCTACCGCTGCACTGCTGCATTCTTCGCGGATCGGTATCGGTTGGCGACCTGGAGGGTGGAGGCCACTGCACCACCCCAACCTCCAACGACTCAGCCTCACGCACCATCATCAGTGTGCTCGGCGCTCTTTTCCCGATTCCGGTAAGCGATACTACACTGTACATACATTATTTCTATTTTATGTCGGCTGTGTATTTTATGTGTTATTTGGTATGATTTGGCAGCTTCATAGCTTAAAGGTTACTGGAGAGAGCATTTCTGCCGAGAGTACTTGCGCCGTGTTTCTGCCGAGAATACTTGCGTGAGATTGTCGCTACGGAGAACAGTGCGGCAATGATTGTAGTGAAGTATTTCTACTTTATATAGGCTGTGTATTTATCATATAATTCCTGCTTTTACTATATGTTACTGTTATTTTAGGTTTTATGTGTTATTTGGCATGAGTTGGTAGGTTATTTTTTGGGTCTGCAAACGCTCACAAATTTTTCCTGTATAAATAAATGGTAATTGCTTCTTCACTTTATGACATTCCAGCTTACAAACCATTTCATAGGAACGCTCTACCTTCGGATGGCGGGGAAAACCTGTATAGTGAATTGCAGAATCCTCTGAAAATTATTCCAATCCACAGCGAGCGAGAGGGAGAGAAAGACCGGTCAAATGCTGGCAGGTGACCACCCGCTTGTCTTCTGCTCTCACCCTCCTTGATTTCAATCTTGCTGAACCTTACTCGGAGAGGTCGGCAAGAAATGGAGTTGATCACAGGCTCGCGCCCCATCTCCCGGCTTCCAGTTCTCCAAGCTGCACACACTGCTCCAAAGCTCACCAAACTCCCTTAGAGACAGCAAAGCACCAGATCGTTCAATCCGCCAAGAACACACCATCAACATGTAAATCACAGGTTCCGATCACACGCAGATTAGTAGTACAATCATATTGAAAAGTAAAAACAGTAGTTTTGTGAACGGTCTGAAGGATGTTGCCATTGGTAGTGTTGTTCGCTGATGCCATCTTGTCAACCTTTATTTTTTTATATATCCATAAGGTATGGGAGCAGAACTGGGCTATTCAGTCCATTTTATCATGGCTGATTTATTATCCCCCTCAATCCCATTCTCCTGCCTTCTCCCGTAACCTTTGATGTGCTTACAAATGGTGAAACTATCAACCTCTGCTTTAAGTATACCCAACAAGCTTGATAAATGTTCTTGTGCTATACTGTTCCACAATCTATGTTCTTCAAAGTAGTACTGCTGTGGGATTTCTTTTCACTAAAATGCTGGACACATTTATTACCAATCTGACTTTTGTCCATCTAAGAGTTTAAGAACTCACCTTAAAGACTATACCTCTGCCATAGTGTTGGGATGTGTAGACTTTGCAATCAAATTCTTTGGGTCAAAGAGATGGTTTGAAGACTGGGACAGATCAGCCATGATCATACTGAATAGCAGGAGTCTAGAGGGCCGAGTTGCCTACTCCAGTATCAAGTGAGGGCGATAGTTTAAGACTTTTACTTCAGGACTCTGAAAGTCTGATCTGGTGAAAAGAAACCTGCCCAACAAAATTCTATTTCTCTCTCCACAGATGCTACCGTCCAACTGAATCTGTTTTTATTTCGGATTCACAGCCTCTTTAGTATTTTATTCTTTGTTTGGCACGTCTGCTTCTCCATCAGATGCAAGGATTGAACAAAATTAAAATGTATCATCATCATTTCAACGGTGCAATGGCAGAACTCCAGTTTTTAAATAGGAAATAATGAATCTGTTCAGCTGGCATTAACCTAATGGAAGCCTTCAAATGGTTTATATATGGAATAATAGATCCTGGGACTCATCATTGCCCATTAATTTAATTGAGGGCAATAAAAATGCTGCGTAGAATACAGCAGACAACTCGTGGCTTCAGTGTAAAACCTATCGAATATTGAAAAGGCCAGACAGAGTTGGACGTGGAGAGAATGTTTCCTGTAGTGGGGCAATCAAAGACTATAAGGCACAACCTCAGAATGGACGTTCCATTAGAACAGTGATGAGGAGGAACTTCTTCAGCCAGAGGGTGGAGAATTTGTGGAACTCATTGGCACAGGTGGCTGTGGAGGCCAAGTCATTGAGTACATTTAAAGCGGAGGTTGATAGGTTCCTGATTCATACCAGCATCAAAGATTATGGGGAGGAGGCAGGAGAGTGGGGTTGAGAGAGATACGATGGAATGATGGAGCAGACCCGATGGGCAAAATGGCCTGATTCTGCTCATATGTCTTATTGCAATGAGATCTTCGGGCTTGTGCAGGGAGCCAGAGAGCGTTGGTCTCCAAGCATTTTAGAGTACCTGAATTGGTTAATTGCTGTTTAAATGAGAGTCAGTAATTATTTAGAATTCCAGAATCAGAATCAGGTTTATTATCACCGGCATGTGACATGAAATTTGTTCCCCATGTTTTTCTCATTCGCTCTTTGTAATGCAGCCTGCTAATGCTTTCCATTTCAACTTGTTACGTTTATTTTGATGGGCTTAGGGATCCCATGCTACTTGTATTATTTAATGAGATGCCCAATTAGCGCTAATCACGGGGTCCTAATCGTGAGAATGTTACATTTCACTAAGTCGCTCGTCCAAGCCACCAATACTCTGTTAGAATTCTTTATGAATAAACTCTGGTCAAATTCTCTACATTGGAGTCTGCCTTTCCTCCGCACTTGAGTTCTGACTTAGCCAGTGTGTGCCATGACACTATGGTCTTATGGCAAAGCTAGAATGTCTCCCACTAATCCAAATCAGGTACAGCAGAGTCAGTTGTACTCCTGAATTTCAGCACTGACATTCCAGACATCACCAATTGCTTGTGCTGGTTCATCACATTGATGCCTTGGCCATTACACCAACACCCCTACTTCCGAGGAAGCTAAAGAATCATGTAGGCTGGTATCACATTGTGGGCTGAAGGGCCTGTACTGTGATATACTGTTCTACACTCTATGGTCTGTGTCCTATGTTGTCCGTTCTTCATGGCTGCCGTCCAAGTACCCAGAGGAATGCTTGGAACAGTTCCATTGACTCCGAGCAGATTCCATTCCCACCACAGCCCAGGTTGGGATTAGGAAGGAATTAATATTTATAGAGTGTAGACATAAAAAAGGAATTGGTTGGACTTTGATTGGCAGTCCCGTTGTAGTAGGCGGGAGATTAATAATGCATTACTTGTTGTAGAAGTGCTGAATGCAGAACAAAATCTTCTCTAATGTTAGCTTGTGTAGCTTCTGAGTAAGAATGTTTTTGAGACCATGAATTATCTCCCAGCACAGATACGACGGACTAAACACCCTCCATCGATGAGATAGATTATCAACGATTCAGCCTTACAACCCAGAGTCAGATGGAACTTTGTTGGGACATCTGACGGAATGGCTCAAAGGATTAGTTACGAAGACACAGGCTTCAGTTTAGAAGCAGAGGAGAGATCTAACTGAGGAACATAGTGAATAGGAATATTTCATAATGAGGTTTAGGAAGCAAGGATCAGATGAGTCTATTGAGGAATATAGGGTAGCAAGAAAGGAGCTTAAGAAGGGGCTGAGAAGAGCAAGAAGGGGGCATGAGAAGGCCTTGGCAAGTAGGGTAAAGGAAAACCCCAAGGCATTCTTCAATTATGTGAAGAAACAAAGGATGACAGGAGTGAAGGTAGGACCGATTAGAGATAAAGGTGGGAAGATGTGCCTGGAGGCTGTGGAAGTGAGCGAGGTCCTCAACAAAGGGGAGTGCTGTTGTAGTCTGGCGTACTGACCTCTACCTTGCCGAGGCACAGCGACAACTCGCGGATACCTCCTCTTATTTACCCCTCGATCGTGACCCCACTAAGGAGCACCAGGCCATTGTCTCCCACACCATCACCGACTTTATCCGCTCAGGGGATCTCCCATCCACTGCTACCAACCTTATAGTTCCCACACCTCGCACTTCCCGTTTCTACCTCCTACCCAAGATCCACAAACCTACCTGTCCTGGCCGACCTATTGTCTCAGCTTGCTCCTGCCCCAGCGAACTCGTTTCTGCATACCTCGACACGGTTTTATCCCCCCTTGTTCAATCCCGTCCTACCTATGTTCGTGACACTACTCCCGCTCTTAAACTTTTCAATGATTTTAAGTTCCCTGGCCCCCACCGCTTTATTTTCACCATGGATGTCCAGTCCCTATATACTTCCATCCCCCATCAGGAAGGTCTCAAAGCTCTACGCTTCTTTTTGGATTCCAGACCTAATTAGTTCCCCTCCACCACCACTCTGCTCCGTCTAGCGGAATTAGTCCTTACTCTTAATAATTTCTCCTTTGGCTCCTCCCACTTCCTCCAAACTAAAGGTGTAGCTATGGGCACCCATATGGATCCTAGCTATGCCTGCCTTTTTGTTGGCTTTGTGGAACAATCTATGTTCCGTGCCTATTCTGGTATCTGTCCCCCACTTTTCCTTTGCTACATCGATGACTGCATTGGCGCTGCTTCCTGCACGCATGCAGAGCTCGTTGACTTTATTAACTTTGCCTCCAACTTTCACCCTGCCCTCAAGTTTACCTGGTCCATTTCCGACAACTCCTTCCCCTTTCTAGATCTTTCTGTCTCTGTCTCTGGAGACAGCTTATCCACTGATGTCTACTATAAGCCTACTGACTTTCACAGCTATCTGGACTATTCCTCTTCTCACCCTGTCGCTTGCAAAAACGCCATCCCCTTCTCGCAATTCCTCCGTCTCCGCCGCATCTGCTCTCAGGATGAGGCTTTTCATTCCAGGACGAGGGAGATGTCCTCCTTTTTTAAAGAAAGGGGCTTCCCTTCCTCCACTATCAACTCTGCTCTTAAACACATCTCCCCCATTTCACGTACATCTGCTCTCACTCCATCCTCCCGCCACCCCACTAGGAATAGGGTTCCCCTGGTCCTCACCTACCACCCCACCAGCCTCCGGGTCCAACATATTATTCTCCGTAACTTCCGCCACCTCCAACGGGATCCCACCACTAAGCACATCTTTCCCTCCCCCCCCCGCTTTCCGCAGGGATCGCTCCCTAGGCGACTCCCTTGTCCATTCGTCCCCCCCATCCCTCCCCACTGATCTCCCTCCTGGCACTTATCCACGTAAGCGGAACAAGTGCTACACATGCCCTTACACTTCCTCCCTTACCACCATTCAGGGCCCCAAACAGTCCTTCCAGGTGAGGCGACACTTCACCTGTGAGTCGGCTGGGGTGATATACTGCGTCCGGTGCTCCCGATGTGGCCTTTTATATATTGGCGAGACCTGACGCAGACTGGGAGACCGCTTTGCTGAACACCTACGCTCTGTCTGCCAGAGAAAGCAGGATCTCCCAGTGGCCACACATTTTAATTCCACATCCCATTCCCATTCTGACATGTCTATCCACGGCCTCCTCTACTGTAAAGATGAAGCCACACTCAGGGTGGAGGAACAACACCTTATATTCCATCTGGGTAGCCTCCAACCTGATGGCATGAACATCGACTTCTCTAACTTCCACTAATGCCCCACCTCCCCCTCGTATCCCATCTGTTATTTATTTTTATACACACATTCTTTCTCTCACTCTCCTTTTTCTCCCTCTGTCCCTCTGAATATACCCCTTGCCCATCCTCTGGGTCCCCCCCCTTGTCTTTCTTCCCGGACCTCCTGTCCCATGATCCTCTCGTATCCCTTTTGCCAATCACCTGTCCAGCTCTTGGCTCCATCCCTCCCCCTCCTGTCTTCTCCTATCATTTTGGATCTCCCCCTCCCCCTCCAACTTTCAAATCTCTTACTCACTCTTCTTTCAGTTAGTCCTGACGAAGGGTCTCGGCTTGAAACGTCGACTGCACCTCTTCCTAGAGATGCTGCCTGGCCTGCTGTGTTCACCAGCAACTTTGATGTGTGTTCCTCAATGAATACTTCTCTTTGGTATTCACAAATGAGAGGGAACTTGATGATGGTGAGGACAATATGCGTGAGGTTGATGTTCTGGAGCATGTTGATATTAAGGGAGAGGAGGTGTTGGAGTTGTTAAAATACATTAGGACGGATAAGTCCCCGGAGCCTGATGGGATATTCCCCAGGCTGCTCCACGAGGTGAGGGAAGAGATTGCTGAGCCTCAGGCTCGGATCTTTATGTCCTCGTTGTCCACGGGAATGGTACCGGAGGATTGGAGGGAGGCAAATGTTGTCCCCTTGTTCAAAAAAGATAGTGGGGATAGTCCAGGTAATTATAGACCAGTCAGCCTTATGTCTGTGGTGGGAAAGCTGTTGGAAAAGATTCTTAGAGATAGGATCTATGGGCATTTAGAGAACCATGGTCTGATCAGGGACAGTCAGCATGGCTTTCTGAAGGGCAGGTCATGTCTAGCAAGCCTGATAGAGTTCTTTGAGGAGGTGACCAGGCATATAGATGAGGGTAGTGCAGTGGATGTGATCTACATGGATTTTAGTAAGGCATTTGACAAGGTTCCACACAGTAGGCTTATTCAGAAAGTCAGAAGGCATGGGATTCAGGGACGTTTGGCCAAGTGGATTCAGAATTGGCTTGCCTGCAGAAGGCAGTGGTCGTGGTGGAGGGAGTACATTCGGATTGGAGGATTGTGTCTAGTGGTGTCCCACAAGGATCTGTTTTGGGACCTCTACTTTTCGTGATTTTTATTAACGACCTGGATGTTGGGGTAGAAGGGTGGGTTGGCAAGTTTGCAGACGACACAAAGGTTGGTGGTGTTGTAGATAGTGTAGAGGATTGTCAAAGATTGCAGAGAGACATTGAGATAGGATGCAGAAGTGGGCTGAGAAGTGGCAGATGGAGTTCAACCCGGAGAAGTGTGAGGTGGTACATTTTGGAAGGACAAACTCCAAGGCAGAGTACAAAGTAAATGGTAGGATTCTTGGTAGTGTGGAGGAGCAGAGGGATCTCGGGGTACATGTCCACAGATCCCTGAAAGATGCCTCACAGGTAGATAGGGTAGTTAAGAAAGCTTATGGGGTGTTAGCTTTCATAAGTCGAGGGATAGAGTTTAAGAGTCGCGAGGTAATGATGCAGCTCCATAAAACTCTGGTTAGGCCACACTTGGACACTTATGTCCAGTTCTGGTTGCCTCACTATAGGAAGGATGTGGAAGCATTGGAAAGGGTACAGAGTAGATTTACCAGGATGCTGCCTGGTTTAGAAAGTATGCATTATGTTCAGAGATTAAGGGAGCTAGGTCTTTACTCTTTGGAGAGAAGGAGGGTGAGAGGAGACATGATAGAGGTGTACAAGATAATAAGAGGGGAGAACCAGTGGATGTGGTATATTTGGATTTTCAAAAGGCTTTTGACAAGGTCCCACATAGGAGATTAGTGTGCAAACTTAAAGCACACGGTATTGGGGGTAAGGTATTGGTGTGGGTGGAGAATTGGTTAGCAGACAGGAAGCAAAGAGTGGGAATAAACGGGACCTTTTCAGAATGGCAGGCGGTGACTAGTGGGGTACCGCAAGGCTCAGTGCTGGGACCCCAGTTGTTTACAATATATATTAATGACTTGGATGAGGGAATTAAATGCAGCATCTCCAAGTTTGCGGATGACACGAAGCTGGGTGGCAGTGTTAGCAGTGAGGAGGATGCTAAGAGGATGCAGAAGAAAGACTGGATGAACTGGGCTTGTACTCGTTGGAATTTAGAAGATTGAGGGGGGATCTGATTGAAACGTATAAGATCCTAAAGGGATTGGACAGGCTAGATGCAGGAAGATTGTTCCCGATGTTGGGGAGGTCTAGAACGAGGGGTCACAGTTTGAGGATAGAGGGGAAGCCTTTTAGGACCGAGGTTAGGAAAAACTTCTTCACACAGAGAGTGGTGAATCTGTGGAATTCTCTGCCACAGCAAACTGTTGAGGCCAGTTCATTAGCTATGTTTAAAAGGAAGTTAGATATGGCCCTTGTGGCTACAGGGGTCAGGGGGTATGGAGGGAAGGCTGGGTTCTGAGTTGGATGATCAGCCATGATCATAATAAATGGCGGTGCAGGCTCGAAGGGCCGAATGGCCTACTCCTGCACCTATTTTCTATGTTTCTATGTTTCTATGAATAGATAGAGTGGATAGCCAGCACCTCTTCCCCAGGGCACCACTGCTCAATACAAGAGGACATGGCTTTAAGGTAAGGGGTGGGAAGTTCAAGGGGGATATTAGAGGAAGGTTTTTTACTCAGAGAGTGGTTGGTGCCTGGAATGCACTGCCTGAGTCAGTGGTGGAGGCAGATACACTAGTGAAATTTAAGAGACTACTAGACAGGTATATGGAGGAATTTAATGTGGGGGTTTATATGGGAAGCAGGGTTTGAGGGTTGGTACAACATTGTGGGCTGAAGGGCCTGTACTGCGCTGTACTATTCTATGTTCTATGAAATTTCTAGCCACATTTATTGATGCTGCAGGTGTACTTCTGCCTTGAGCAGACTGGTTGTAATAAGGGAACACAAGAGGCTGTGGATGCTGGAGTCTGAAGCCACAAACGTTCAGCAGGAGGGACTCAGCGGGTTGAGCAGCATCTGTACGGGTCAGAAACTGTCAACATTTCAGGCTAAGACCCTGCATCAGGACTGCCAGAGAGAGGTTTTGAAGATGCGTTGCAGTGATTCAAGATTCAAATGCATTTATCACATGCATGTGGAAACATACTGTGAAATGAGTCATTAGCATTAGCACCCAACACATCCAAGGATATGGTGCTGGGGGCAGCCTGCAAGTGTCGCCACACCTCCCGGTGCCAACACAGCATGCCCACAATGCTTGGCAGAGCAACAGAGAACACAACAAGCAACAAAAGAAGAACAACAAAACAATCCCTGTTTCCCTCTCACCCACCCAAATACACAGCCCTCCAAGCCCAGGACGGGCCGTCTCTGGCCTCCAGGAAGCTCAGAGGGAATGGGCCTTCGACTTGCCCAGCAGACTGGCAGAGATTCACAGTGGAGTGGTAAGCTGAAGGCACAGACTTCAGTTTACTATCACTGGCATACAGGGCTGTGCAAAGGTCTTTCGTGCACACATATAGCAGGGTGCCTACTGATTTTTGCACAGTACTGTATTTGTCAACGTGGAGCAGGGAGTGAGTTTGTAATTCTGCTGGGAGCAAAGCATGTTGGGAATAGTGAACGTGGAGTGCCACAGAGGGGTGTGAGATAGGTGGCAGAAAAGGGAGTGCCAGGGTAGGAGGCTGGCACGTGTGAAGATACACCCAGTGCTGAGACTTCAGGCAAGGTCATTTGATTCCTAACAACTGCTTTATTATGAATAAACTCTTCTCGGGCTTCTAGCCAGGTACAGGTATTGACTTTAACTAACATTTCAATGACAAACTCTGCCATTTTGTCACGAAATGGTGGTTAAAATTGATACTTGTACCCGGCTGAAAGCCCGAGAGGAGCTTATTCTTCATATAAGCCGGGAAAAAAACAAATCCTTTTTAACTGGTTAATGGATCATTACAGAATGTCTCTCTGATGCTTCCTGCTCCTTCCCCTCTCCCAACCATGATTCCCACTCTCAGTTCGCAACAGAGACCCATATCAGAATCAGGTTTATCATCACTCACATCTGTCATGAAATTTGTTCATTTTGCAGTAGAAATACAGTGCAATACATAAAATTACCTCAGTACAGCGCAGAAGTCTTAGGCACCCGAGCTATAGATCTGTGCCCAAGACTTTTGCTTAGTATGGTATGTATTGTGAAGCTTGTTAGTTCATGGCAGCAATACAGTGCAAAGATTTAAAATTTAAAAAATAAATAAATAGTGCAAAAGAAAGGAAAAATGAGGTCATGGGATCTTGCACCGTTCAGAAAGATGATGGTGGAGGTGAAGAAGTTATCCCTAAATCATTGAATGTGGGTCTTCAGGCTTCTGTACCTCGTCCCTGCTGGTAGTTATGAGAAGATGGCATGACCCAGATAGTGAAAGTCCTCAGAGATGGGTGCTGCCCTCTTGAAGATGTCCTTATCGGTTGAGTCCACATAGATGCTGGAATCTGGAGCAACAAACAATCTGCTAGAGGAGCTCAGTGGGATGAGCAGAATCTGTGGGGGCCCTTATGATGGGTTTGGACCTGGAACGTCAACAATTCCCCCCACCTCCACCGTAGGTGTTGTTCGACCCCACCCCACCCCACCCCCTCCCCAAGAGTTCCTCCAGCAGGTTGCTGGTGAAGTTTGAACAGTATAGCTGTCGAGGTTGGCCACCAAGGACTTACCTCACTGGTTGAGGCATGTTCCAGTGGGGAGCACTGTGATTAGATGCTTCTCTAGCGAACCAGGAGCCTGCTGTAACAGGACAACTGGTGACAATTTTAAACTAAAACTAATTTAGATGAAAAAAGCTGTGCCATCCGCACTGGCTCTCTGCCAATCCTGACGAGTAACTAAGTGACAGTGCACTGTGGACTGGTCTTCATGAAAAGGATTAAATTAAACAACAAAAGCAATTAATGCTAAGGTAACAAATATATTAATAATTCCTTCTTTATATTTATTCACTGTGTGTTACTTATGTCATTGCTGTATTGCTAAATCACCCAAAGCCTTGACTTTCAACAAGACTTTAGTTATATAGTCTCCAACTTGACTGCATGAATATCGATTTCTCTAACTTCTGGTAGTTTTTCCCTCCCACCCCTCTCTTTTCCATTTCCAGTTCTGGTTACCCTCTCAGCCTTTCTCTTCTCCTCACCTACTCATCACCTCCATAGTCCACTCTCTTCCCCTATCAGATTTCTTCTTCTTCAGCCCTTTATCTCTTCCGCCAATCACCTCCCAGCTTCTTACTTCATCCCACTTCCCCCACCCACCCATCTTCCTCCTCACCTGGCTTCCCCTATCACCTTCTAGCTTGTACATTTTCCCCTCCCCCCCACCTTCTTATTCAAACTTCAAAGTAAATTTATTATCAAGATACATATACCTCACCATATACAACCTTGATATTCATTTTCTTGTGGGCATACTCAATAAATCTGTATGATAATAACCATAACAGAATCAGTAAAAGACCGCATCAGCTTGTGTGTTCAACCAGTCTGCAGAAGACAACAAACTTGCCAATACAAAAAGACAGAAAGAATAATAAATAAGTAATAAATATCAAGAATATGAGATGAAGAGTCTTTGAAAGTGAGTTCATTGATTATGGGAACATTTCAATGATGGGACAAGTGAAGTTGAGTGAAGTTATCCCCTTTGGTTCAAGAGCCTGATGGTTGAGGGTTTTAATCTGGCTTCTGCACCCTTCTTTTCCAGTGCTGATGAAAGGTCTCGGCACAAAATGTCAACTGTTTATTCCTCCCTAAAATGCTACCTGAGTTACAGGGAAAGATTGAACAGGTTAGGACTTTATTCCTTGGAGCGCAGAAGAATGAGGAGAGATTTGATAAGAGGTTTACAAAATTATGAGGGGTATAGCAGAGCAAACGTGAATAGGCTCGTTCCACTTAGATTAGGAGATAAATATGAGAGGACATGGCTTTAGGATGAAAGGGGAAAGGTTTAGGGGGAACATTAGGGGGAACTTCTTCACAGAGGGTGGTGGGAGTGTGGAAAGAGCTGCCATCTGGCATGGTAAATGCAGGCTCACTCTTAAGTTTTAAGAATAAATTGGATAGATACATGGATGGGAGAGGTCTGGAGAGTTATGGACTGGATACAGGTCAATGGGAATAATGTTTCGGCACAGTCTAGAAGGGCCAAATGGCCTGTTTTCTGTGCTGTAGTGCTCTATGGTTCTAACTGCTGAGTTCCTTCAGCATTTTGTGTTTGTTGCTTTAGATTTCCAGCATCTGCAGAATCTCTTGTGTAAATGAAACAGCAAATTCAATTAAGGTTAAAGTAACAAATGCACTAATCATTACCTATCTTTGCATTTATTCTTTGCGTGTTAGTTATCCTGTTGCAGTGTTCCTAAATCACTCAAAGCCTTGACTTTCCACAAGATCTTATCTGAGATTGCTGCTGAATAATATGGCCAAGAAAGTACATTTGTGCCTTTACATCCCCAGATTGCCCAGGGAAGCCGGCATGTCTCTGATGACCCTCACCAATTGTTATAAATTCACCGCAGAGAGTATCCTGCCCAAAAGCTTCACAGTTTGGAATAGCAACTTCTCTGCTCAAGTCTGCAAGAAATCTCAGAGAGATAGGGAGATTAGCTTGATTTTTCTCACATACATTACTGTGTAAAAGTCTTAGACACAGATATATAGCTGGGGTGCCGAAGACTTCTGCACAGTGCTGTATTTGACAACATAGAGTGCAGGGCAAGTTTGTTGATGTGGTGGGAGCAGAGGATGCTGGGAATGGCGAGGGTGGACTGCCATGGGAGGGGTGTGGGACAGGCGGCAGAGACAGAGTACCAAGGTGGGGCGCAGCTGCAGTCAAAGCCAGCCCTGAGACACCAGGCAAGGTCATTTGATTCCAAACAATTAGTTTATTGATCATTATATAACCATATAACAATTACAGCACAGAAACAGGCCATCTCAGCCTTTCTAGTCCATGCCAAACTCTTACTCTCACCTAGTCTCACCAACCTGCACTCAGCCCATAACCCTCCATTCCTTTCCTGTCCATATAACTATCCAATTTAACTTTAAATGACAACATCGAACCTGCCTCAACCACTTCTGATGGAAGCTCGTTCCACACAGCTACCACTCTCTGAGTAAAGAAGTTCCCCCTCATGTTACCCCTAAACTTTTGCCCTTTAACTCTTGTGACAAGAATACACATAGATTAAGATGTTAGCTGTCCCATGTGATCAGCAGTTGGTCTGCCACCTGTTTTCAGGAGAGAGAGAGATAAGGAAAACAATGGAGCAGCATTTGGAGATGTGTAATGAAGGGACGGGAGAGAGAGTAACAGAAGGCGGGAGCTGTCAAGAGTGGCTCCCCCTTTGAACCCTGAACTGTTTGAAGTGATGGACAGGCGATACCCCAGCAGGGGGATAAAAAGGGATAGGTTTGCTAAGGCAGGACACACACGACACCCGAGGTAACAAGACCCTGGAAGCGGTGCGTCTCTCACAAGTCGGTGGGCAGTACCGGGCCATAAGCGCACAGGGTGGAAAGGCATGATCAGCGGAAACCTGGTGTGTGTCCACCCTTGCCTGGGTGCCAGGTTCAGCGCAGGGAAACGATCGTATCTGGAAACGGAGGGGTCATGGTCGGTGACCTCAGATGACATCACAAAGGGCTCACACGAAAGCTGACTGCGAAGGTCTGTGGGTGGAAGCCGTTTGAATATTCATTCGTTTTGCTCTCTCTCTCCTTCCCCCCACTGTCTGCGAACTGAACTGAACTAAAATTGAACTGAACTTTGCATCACTTTGAAATTGGTCATTTACCCCTAGACAACGATAGAGCTTGATTGATCCTGTTATCTTAATTCTGTGCACATGTATGTTTATCATTGCTGAACTGTTGCATTTATTATCCTTTTGATTAGAGTACTGTGTTGCTTGTTTCTTTAATAAAACTTTCTTAGTTCTAGTAATCCAGACTCCAACTGAGTGATCCATTTCTGCTGGTTTGGCAACCCAGTTACGGGGTACGTAACACTCTCAACTCATGTCCTCTTGTTTGAATCTCCCCCACTCTCAATGGAAAAACCCTATCCACGTCAACTCTATCTATCCCCCTCATAATTTTAAACACCTCTATCAAGTTCCCCCCTCAACCTTCTACACTCCAAAGAATAAAGACCTAACTTGATCAACCATTCTCTGTAATTTAGGAGATGAAACCCAGGCAACATTTTAGTAAATCTCAGCTGTACTCTCTCAATTTTATTGACATCTTTCCTATAATTCGGTGACCAGAACTGTACACAATTATAGAAAGTCTGTCTGATGCTTCCCAATCCCTCCCTGCTCCCTTCCTCTTTTCCTCACCATGATTCCCCTTTCCCTACCCCCTTCCCACTTTCAGTCTGCAATAGGTTTATCATTTCTCACATATATCATGAAATTTGTGGGGTACTTTTTGCAGCAGCAGTTCAGCACAATGCATAAAAGTACTACAGTGCTGCTCAAAAGTTTTAAGCACCCTAGCTATACATGACCTGTAGTTCTAGTCTCACCCACCCTGTTCTCTCCTCATTCTCCTGTTGCACTTTGAGAGGTCAAATGTAAGGGAAAAGTACAGTTAATGACTTTTAACAGCATTGATGTACAGAGAGATCTTAAGGTCCAAGACCATAGCTCCCTGAAAGTGGCCACACAACTAGATAGGATGGTAAAGAATTGCTTGCCTTCAGTTGTTGAGACATTGAATATAAGAGTCAGAAATTCAAATTGCCACTGTATAAAACTCCGCTTAAGCTAAACTTTACGACTCATGATTTTTGTATTTGCAGTTTATTTTCCTTTGCACATTGGTTGTTTGTCAGTCTTTGTTAATGTATAGGTTTTGATCGTAAAGTCTATTATATGCCTTTATTTTTCCTGTAAATGCCCACATGAAAGTGAACCTCAAGGTAGTACGTACTTTGAGAATAAATTAACTTTGAACTTTGAACTTCTAAAGTTCAATGTGCAGGTTTGTATATGGTGACATGTATCAAATTACATATACAACCCTGAGATTCGTTTTCATGTGGGCATACTCAGTAAATCCAGTAACCATAATAGATTCAGTGAAAGACCACGCCCAAAAGAATGGACAAACAACCATCGTGCAAAAGACAGCAAATTGGTTGTACTATGTGCAATTCTTCTTGCCCCATTATAGGATGGGGATGTAAAGGAGAAGTAGACAATTCAAGCCGAGATCCTTCATCAAGACTGGAGTTCCTCCAGCATTCTCTGCTGTTCTGTGTTTCCAACATCTGTAGAACCTCCTGTGTTAGATTTAGATTATGAAGACACGCAGTCCTCTTTTATTGTCATTTAGTAATGCATGCATTAAGAAATGATACAATATTTCCTCCGGTGTGATATCACAAAACACAGGACAGACCAAGACTGAAAAAACTAAGAAAACCACATAATTATAACATACAGATACAACAGTGCAACAATACCATCACTTGATGAAGAACAGTCCATGGCACAGTAAAAAGTTCAAAGTTTCTCAAATGTCCCACATCTCACGCAGACGGGAGAAGGAAGAAAGCTCTCCCTGCCATGCCCGATCACAGTCCGACTCTGAGTCGTCCGAAAACTTCGAGCCTCCGATCAGCCCTCCGACACCGAGTACCGAGCGCCATCTCTATCCGAACGATTCGACCTCAATTAGGAAGGATGTAAATGTTTTGGAAAGGATGAAGAAGAGATTGCATGGATGTTGCATGGATCTGATAGGAATGTGGGAAGAATAGGCTGTGGGGTAATGAGATTTCTCTGAGAGCTGATACAGATTCAATGGGCCAAATGTCATCCTATGTCAAATGTCAAAAAACAACAACGTTGCTAAAAGTGGCAATAATTAAGTTACTTTGTTGGAACCCATTAAGTAAAAGCAAACTATCCTGGACCCAAATATTCACTACAGAGAAACAGAAAATATTGGAATAATCTGCAGATCAGTCAGCATCTGCAGTGGGGAGAAACAGAGCTAATGTTTTAGGTTGGCGATTCCTGGCAGAGATTTCTAGCATAAGCAGATTTTTTTATCCACCTTCAGCAAAGAAAAGGGAGCACATTGCTGAAGACAGAGTTTCTAAACAAAAAATGATTAGCAAGATTTAAATGTAGTTATTGAGGAGGGCAGGACGGAAAAGGAGCAGAGAGACTGTCAAAAAAATCAGTAATACATACAAGCTGAGTCCTTTTCAATTATTTAACACTTTTTTTCATTAAAAAAAACATCATAATAGATCTAAGATGAAAATTTACTGTTACCGATAGGCTTACATGCTATAAGAGAGATACATAAATTTGTTTAACTTTTTAAAGGGACTTGTTTCATTTAATAGCATCTTGCTTTCAAAAATCACTCATAAACATGGGGAAATTCTTTAGTTTGGACTTGTTTTAAATTCGAAAGTCTATTTTTTATGCTTGTTCAACGACGAAACAGGATGATGGAGGAACTTGGTGGGCCGGGCAGTGCCTGCGGAGAGGAATGTCCAGTTGACGTCTCAGGTAGAGAGCTTCCATCCGGACTGAATGAGCAGAGGGGAGATAAGCAATAGGAAGAGGTGAGGGGCAGGAGAGGAACAAGAGCTGGCAGGTGATAGTGGGTCCAGGTGAGGGGAGGTTGATTGGCAGATGGAGGAGGGAAGAGTGGAAATAGAGAGAGAGGCCGCGAGGTGATGGCGGGAGACAACAAGGAGTTGCAGATGATAGAATCTGATAGGAGAGGAATCGCGGGACTCTTTCCCCTGGAGGATTATTGTTAATCTTGCACTCCACTTCCGTTAGCACACACACAGAACAAAATATGCAAACACACTCACACAGGCACACACAAAGTCACTTACTAACATGTACACACACATAAACAGGAGACACACATACACCCATGCATGACGTATACAGCAAAAACATACACTGACAACATGCAAATACTAAAATACACATTCACATGATACGCTTACCAAAAATGCACAGATAAAACTAAAAGAAATACACAGAATATGAACGTGCAAACAATATACACAAAGGCACATACAGCAAAATCACACAATCACATGTACACACACGAACTTACACAAACACATGCTCACAATATGTTTCACCAATGAAAAGCAACAATACACATCCAGATATTCCTCTCCATTTTGTAATAAAACGGTTTGCTCCCTTGTTAGAATAAATCTACAAATACGTTTCAATTGTAAATTCTCTGGAGGAAGTCGGAGTGCATAATGGACATATTCATTGCACCAACTTCAAAGCTCCTTCGCAGTCCACGGGGCTGCACAGTTCCCCGTGTCCCAGATAAACCTGCACCAAGAGAGGCTCTGACAGGAGGCCGGAAATATCCGCCTTGTAAACATTCTCACCCCCCCTACCGCTCCACAACCACCGCCCCCACCACTGCTCTGTCCTTTCCTGTCTGTCACCTTATGTACACAAGTGCAAAGGAGAACGGAATAATTGTTACTCTGGATTGGATACAGCACGAAAGAAAAAGACAATAAGATAAAGAACACGATTTTAAATACTCAGTAAACATTAATACACAAGATTGTCTATATACATAGATTGATTGTATGCCCATAAAGTGACACTTGGCACAGGAGCGTCTGTACATAAAATGCCAGGTGTCTCTTTATGGACATACAATCAATCTATGCATATAAGCTATCTGATGTATTAATATTTATTGAGTTTTTTAAGTTATTGTGTTCTTTATCTTATTGTGTATTTCTGTGCTGCATCGGATCCAGAGTAACAATTATGTTGTTCTCCTTTACACTTGTGTATTGGAAATGACATTAAACAACACTGAATCTTGAGACCTCGAGCTGGACTTACTGGCAAGGCTGAGGGCACATCAACCAATTTGCTCACAGCAAGCTTCCTCTAATAGCAATGTGACCGCGGCTTGGTAACCGAGATTAGCCATGCTTGTAACTAATGGTCCAAAGATGAGCAGTTCTGGAAGGATTCGGAGACCATGGAGAGGGAGCAGAGAGATTTGGCAACATGCTGCCTGGATTAGATTGTGTGAGCTATAAGAACAGGTTCGATAAACCTGGATTAGATTGTGTGAGCTATAAGAACAGGTTCGATAAACCTGGATTAGATTGTGTGAGCTATAAGAACAGGTTCGATAAACCTGGATTAGATTGTGTGAGCTATAAGAACAGGTTCGATAAACCTGGATTAGATTGTGTGAGCTATAAGAACAGGTTCGATAAGCCTGGATTAGATTGTGTGAGCTATAAGAACAGGTTCGATAAACCTGGATTAGATTGTGTGAGCTATAAGAACAGGTTCGATAAGCCTGGATTAGATTGTGTGAGCTATAAGAACAGGTTCGATAAGCCTGGATTAGATTGTGTGAGCTATAAGAACAGGTTCGATAAACCTGGATTGTTTTCCTCTGGAACAGCAGAGGATGTGGAGAGACCTGGTAGAAATTTATAAATTTTGAGAGACATAAAACCATAAGACTATAAGGCCATCCAGCCCATCATGTCTGCTCCACCATTTGATTATGACTGATTTATTATCCCTCTCAACTCCATTCTCCTGCCTTTTCCCCGTAACCTTTACCACTTTTACTAATCAGGAACCTATCAACCTCCGCTTTAACTATGCCCAATGACTTGGCCTCCACAGCTGTCTGTAGCAATGAATTCCACAGATTCACCACCCTCTGGCTAAACTAATCCTCATGATCTCTGTTCTAAAGAGATCTCCTTGTATTCTGATGCTATGCCCTATGGTCACAGACTTCCCCACTATAGGAAACATCCTCTCCCAATACACTATTTAGGCCTTTTAATATTCAATAGGTTTCAATGAGATTCTACCCCCCCCCCCATTCTTCTAAACTCCAGTGAGTACGGGCCCAGAGCCGTCATAGAAACATAGAAAACCTACAGCACAGTACAGGCCCTTCGGCCCACAATGCTGTGCCGAACATGTACTTACTTTAGAAGTTACCTAGGGTTACCCATAGTCCTCTATTTTTCCCATAGTCCTCTATTTCTCTAAGCTCCATGTACTATCAACTGCTCCTCATATGTTAACCCTTTCATTCCTGGGATCATTCTCGTAAAATCCTCTGGCCCTCTCCTATGCCAACACATCCCTTCTTAGACACGGGGCCCAAAACTGCTCACAATACTCCAAGTGTAGTCTGATCAAGGCCTTATAAAACCTCAGCCTTACACCCTTGCTTTTATTTTCCAGTCCTCTCAAAATGAATGCTAACATTGCATTTGGTTCAATGGTTCAATTTAATGTCAGAGAATGTATACAGCATATAACCTGAAGTTCTTATTCTTCACAGACATCCACGAAACGGAAGAAAAAAACCCCAAGGAATAACCGACAGGAAATGTGAGAAACCCGAAGCCCCCTACACCCACGTGCAAGCAGCAGGAACATCAACCCTTACCCTTCCCCCACTTGAGGGCTTGAAACTCGGGGGCTTTCTTTCAACAGCAACACACACTGCTGTCTCGATGTTTCACTCTCCTGCGACGGTCCATTCGGCAACACTGGCAAGCAATCAGATCATCCACAGGGGCCACATCCCAAAGGTACATGTCTTCCAAGTCACACCTGAAGATCCCATAGCACAAGCCACTCGGCAAGTTCCAAGAGTGAGAACCCACTGCCCGTGAAGAAGGTAACTTGAGTGCAGCTGTAGATCACGGGCTCCAACAGGACCCCAGACACCTTGAAAAGGAAAAAAAGAGACATAAAAAGAGAAGAAATTTAACTTCCTTACCTTTGATGTTTTCACTTCTTAATAAATTTAGTCAGTTGTCCGGATACAAACTTAATCTATATAAGAGTGAAATTTTTCCGATAAATAAAGAATCACAAGCATTAGAATTTCAAGATCTCCCTTTTAAAGTAGCAAACAATTGTTTTATTTATCTTGATATTATAGTAACAAGGAATTATAATCGCCTTTTTGATGAGAATTTCAATAATCTTTTAAATTTTACAAAACAGAGTCTAGCACAGTGGTCACCTTTATCTATGTCTTTAATTTGGCGAATTAATGTAATTAAAATGTATATTCTTCCTAAATTTTTATACTTATTTCGACCTTTACCTATATTTATTCCTAGTTTTTTTTTGATTCTTTAGATTCTGTTATCTCGTCATACCTGTGGAAGGGTAAACAGTCTAGACTTAATAAAGGTCATCTTCAAAAGCCTAAAAGAGAAGGTGGCTTGGTGTTGCCTTATTTTCGTTCATATTATTGGGCAGTCAATATTTGCAATACTATATTTTGGTCCCACTTTTATAATCAGTCTATTTGTCCAACATGGGCAGCAATGGAATTGAATGCTTATAAGAAATTATCTATTCCAGCTTTACTTGGATTTATACTTCCTTGCCACCTGCCAAAATTTATTATTAATCCTGTAATCAGGCATACTCTGAGAATATGGGCTCAATTTAGAAAATATTATGGCTTTTATAGTTTTTCCCTTTCTAATCCTATTCTATACAATCGTTTATTTCAACCTTCTATGCAGGATTCCACATTCCAAGACTGGTGTAGGAGAGGTATCAGGGGTTTTGAAGATCTTTTTATAGACAATCGGTTTGTGACTTTTGAACAGTTGTCTACAAAGTTTAATTTACTGAATACTCATTTTTTAAGATATCTTCAAATTAGACATTTTATTAGCCCTTTAATACCACATTTTCCTGAACAACCTGATAAAAATGTTGCAGTCTTGTTTCTTCAAATGAACCCCTTGGGTAAAGGTTTAATTTCTACTATTCGTGTCAAACTTATGAATCTTAGACGAGTCCCTTGTGATAAAATTAAAACTGCTTGGGAGCATGACTTTGGTTTTCCTTTGTCCAATGAGGTTTGGGATTCAATTCTTAAGTCAGTCAATTCAACTTCTTTCTGTGCTCGTTTGCAGTTTAAAGTTGTCCACAGGGCTTATATGTCTAAAACCAAATTGGCGAAGTTTTATCCTGATATTAGTCCCTGGTGTGACACGTGCAAAGGAGGTGAGGCTTCCCTTATTCATATGTATTGGGCTTGTCCTTCTTTGGAAAAATTTTGGAAAGATGTTTTTTTAACTTTATTTTCTATATTAAATTGTCATTTGGAACCTGATCCTTTGATTGCTGTTTTCGGTATTTCTCGAGACTCTGACAAGATGAACATTGTCTTTTGCCTTTCTTTTAGCTTGATGTGCAGTACTGCTTAAGTGGAGAGATGTAGTTCCCCCTACCCATGTTCAATGACTTAGGGATATTATGATTTGTTTAGATCTTGAAAAGATTTATGATTCACTTTTTAATTCAGACATGAAGTTCCATAAGGTGTGGGGATCTTTTCTTGAATATTTTCATAATTCTCACCCAGATTGACAAGTGTATTTTTTTTTTCTTCCCTTGATCATCAGATCCTGCATTTCCAGATTTCTTTTTGATTAGGTAGCAGGCTGCTTTTTTTTATTATTATGATTCATTTCTTTTTTTACTACAATGTATAGCTCTGGGGTGATAGAAGTTTATCTCAAATGTCCTTTCAAATATGTATACTTATAATGGTTGGCTTGGAGTTGGATAGTGAGTAGGGTGGGTGTTTTCTTTTTTATTTTTTCATTTTTAATATGGGTGACTTGCTCATTTGTTAAGATATGTATTATTGTTATTTTTGTCTGTATTGCAATGATCCTATTTATACCATTGATTTTTTTCTTCTATGCTGTAGTTTGTAGAAAATCATAAATAAAATATTTTTTTTTAAAAACAGAAATTTAACTTTTTTGGACAAACTGAAAGAAATCGCCCAGGTCTGCTAGAACCTCTGCCAGCATTTGCCTTCCTTATCAGTGACTCATCCTGCAAGTTAACCTTTAGGGAATCCTGCACGAGGAATCAAGTCCCTTTCCTCTTCCAATTTCAAAATTTCTTCTATTTTAAAAATGCTGGGGATCTCATTGAAACCTATCGAATATTGGAAGGCCTATTACAGCACAGATATGGAGAGGATGTTTCCTATAGTGGGGCAGTCTAAGGCCAGAAGGCACATCCTCGGAATACAGGGACAGAGATAAGGAGGAATTTCTTTAGCCAGAGGCAGGAGAACCTGCGGAACTCATTGCCATAGACTTCTGTGGAGGCCAAGTCGTTGGGTATACTTAAAGTGAAGGTTGATAGGTTCTTGATTAGTAAGGGCATCAAAGGTTATGGGGGGAAAAATGGGGTTGAGAGGAATAATAAATCAGCTGTGATGAAATGGTAGAGCAGACCCGATGGGCCAAATGGCCTAATTTGGCTCCTATGTCTCATGGACACCTGGAGGACTGTGGTGAGGTTATTGGAAACTAGCAATCGAACCAACCCCTCTTTACCTATCATCCTCCCCCCCTCCCACCCAATGTAGATTCCAGTTATCTGTAGAGCTGGAAATATTGCATCGACTGTTGCCGACATCCCTCGCATTATTAAGCACAGGATTTCAATTTTGCAAAGGTTCTCCCTAAAGGATTACGCCCCTTGACTCTGCTCGATGCTGTCAATAAATACTGGCTCATTGCCTGAGATCGCTCTGCTCAGTGAAGGGTGGTGAAAGAAGATCCAGGCCATGTTTACCTCGTAAGAAATGAAAGACTTATATGACTCTCCAGGGAGGCCTTAAGAGCTGCCTCAAAAGTCAATAGAAGGGAGGTTCTGTGGGATTTAGGTACAGTAATACTGAGAAAGATTTTATCCTGACATCCTTGACATCAGAAATAACATACAAGGAGCAGTGACCGTTCGTCACTGAAAGGAGAAAGCAGTCCATGGGAATCATTGATTAATTGCTTCACACAGCCAAACAGAAAATTCAGCCATTTAGGATGGGTCCTTGTTGGCAATACAGTACTGTGCAAAAATCTTAGGCACATACATATAGCTAGAGTGCCTAAGATTTTTGCAAAGTACTGTAGTAATTTGCACTGCGGCCACACAAAAAAAAACAAATTTCATAACATGTGAGTGATGGTAAACTTGATTCTGATTCAGCTCTCTATTGTGAATTGAGAGTGGGCAGGGGGCAGGGACAGGGGAATTATGTTTGGGAAAAGAGGAAGGGAGAGGGAAGGGAGCAGGAAGCACCAGACGGACATTCTGCACTGATTGATAAACCAGTTGTTTGGGATCAAATTACCTTGCCTGCTGTCTCAGGACTGCACTGACTCCACCCTCTGTTGTGCTCTTTATACATACCGTGGGTTACTAAGAACAAACCATATTCCGGGAGAATTAAAACTAGAACTTTTACTTGCAACATGCAAACAGCAACCACGTTTTTATCATACAAGTTTCCAGATCATTCTGTCATTTCTGCGCATGCTCCGAACTCTGTCCAATCACGTTCTGACACGTGACACGTGATATCACCACATCTTCCTTTCCTTAAAAAGAAAAACAATTAGCAACATTAATCAAAACAAATGCATAATTTAACATGTCTCTATCAGTCTCTCTGGGGGTTTACGAACACGAGTAGACCTTCCAAGTGGTTCACAGAGCTCTTGTGTTTCGTTGTTATTTTCCTGTGTTGTCTGGTCTGCATCAGTTAACTGAAACTCTGAAGTTGGCTCTTTCTTAAGGTCTTTGCAATTCCTTCTTAACACTGCTCCTTCTTCTGTTTGGACCATGTATGATCTGGGTTGTACTTCTGCAAGTACTGTAGCTTTCTGTGTCCATGTGTTCATTTTGTCTTGTATTCTTACTTCATCTCCCTGATGCAGTTCAGGTAATGGACGAGAATGTCTATCAATGTCTATTTTCTGCTTTGCTTTGTGTTATCTTTCCATCTTTTCACTTGTTCACCTCCCTCTGTTCTCAGAAGGCTCTCATCTATTGGCAGTTTGGATCTCAAACGACGTCCCATCAAGAGCTGAGCAGGTGAAAATCCACATTCAAGTGGAGTAGTATGGTAGGCTAACAGAGCTTTATAAAAATCACCTCCGCTATCTTTTACTTTGTGCATCAGTTTCTTGACAATTCCTACCGACTTCTCAACTAATCTATTGGACTGAGGGAAAAATGGACCAGATGTTGAATGAACAAAGCCCCATTCATTAGCAATATATCTCATACATTCACCATTGAATTGTGGACTATTGTCTGTGAAAACTTCATCAGGTACACCATGTCTAGAAAAAACTGATTTCATGCATATAATTACGTTCTCTGCTGTTGTTCTGCTCAAACCACACAATTCAGGGTACAATGAATAGTAATCTGTTATTAATAGATAATCTTTGTTGTCAGTTACAAAAAGATCAATGCCTACCTTCTGATAAGGTCTCTGAGGACTAGGATGTGGATGCAGTGGCTCCTTAGGGTTGCTAGGTTGGTATTTAAAGCATATTTGACAAGAAGACACCAATTCTGCAATTTCTTGATTCATCCTGGGCCAAAACATCACTTCCCGTACCCTTCTCTTACACTTTTCAATACCTAGGTGGCCTTCATGAATTTTCCCAAGCATTTCTTTTCGTTGACTTTTACAATTCTACTACCTTTGTACAATATCCCACCCACAACAGAATGTTCTGATCTGTGGTTCCAATAATCTTGTACTACTGAGGTACAGTCATGCCTATTATCTGGCCATCCATCCATCACCACTTGTATTACCTGACCGAGAATTTTGTCCTTCTCTGTCTCAAGACGCAGCAGTTACAACCTTTTGAGAACAACAAGTACTGTCTCTATGATCATATCAATAAATACTTGATCATTAATACTGTCACTGTGACTGTCTTTTGTTGTTGGATCCATGGCTCTGGAAAGTGTGTCAGCCATGTACATGAATTTCCCAGGTGTGTATGACACATTCAATGCATATCTTTGTGATTTGATCATCATTCTCTGAATTTGCAAAGGACAGTCGCTTCAAGGTTTGCGAAACAATGCATTCAGACATGATCGGTTTCAACATCGATAGATTTCCCTGACACAAACTGACGAAATCTCTCACAAGCAAACATAATGCTGAGCAATTCTTTTTCAATTTGGGCATACCTTGTTTCTGGATCAGATAATAAACCAGATGCATATGCCACTGGTAGCCATTTCTGATCATGTTTCTGGAGTAATACTGCCCCTAAACCCGCTTGAGATGCATCACATGAGATTTTGATGGGTCTCTCAGCATCATAGAATTTCAACGCAGGGTCTTTGGTGAGCACTTCCTTGAGATTTTGCCATGCCTTCTCCTGTTCATGATTCCAGCTCCATTCGATGTTCTTTTCTGTTAGCTGTCTCAATGGAGGAAGCTGTTCCGAAAGATTGGGTATGAATTTTCCCATGTAGTTGACCATTCCCATAAACCGCTGAGCATCCCTTTTACATTGCGATCTTGGAATGTTCTCAATAGCAGAAACCTTCAATGGATCAGGATGCATACCCTCTTTGCTGATGATATCACCCACAAAGGTAAGTTCAGTCACTTCTAGCTGACATTTGTCTTTATTCAACTTCAGGTTTGTCTTGTGTGTTGCCTCTAAGATTTGTCTAAGTCTGGCGTAATGCTCTTGTTTAGATGATCCCCAAACAATAATATCATCCATGGATGTATCTACGCCCTCAATGTGCTCATATAACATGTGAATGGTTTTATGGTACACTTCAGGAGCTGATGCAATTCCAAACAGAAGCCTAAGGAAACGGTATCTGGCAAAAGGAGTGTTAAGGGTACACAACTTTGAACTCGGTTCATCTAGTTTAAGTTGCCAGAATCCAGAGGATGCATCTAATTTACTAAAGTACTTTGCATTAGCAAATTGTGACATAATTTCTTCATGTGTAGGCAATTTGAAATGCTCTCTTATTTCAAGTGCTCTCTTGATTCAAGTCTCTTGGATCTAAGCAAATCCTCAATTTTCCATTTTTCTTAGCAACAATAACAAGCGAATTGACCCATTCAGTCGGTTCATCAATTTTTTGTATGACTCCTAATTATTCCATTCTGTCAAGCTCTGTTTTCAGTTGATCACGTAATGCAAAAGGTACTTTTCTACATGGATGTACTACAGGTGGCACTGTGTTGTCAATTTTAATCGTGTGCTCAACAACCAAGCCCTTTGAACAGGTCCTCAAACACTTTCATCAAGTCACTGTATTCTGACTCTGTGTCACATTCCAGGACTAATACAATATTCTTTTCAGCAAATTCAGTCTCTCACAGGCAGATAAACCCAGTATTGACTGTACATTCTTTGGCACCACCACAAATGAAAGCGTGTGCACCATACTTTTGTGTGATACTTTTGCCACACATGTTCCTTTAACTGGAATGTCTGCACCTGAATACCCAGTTACTTTTATATTTGTCTGATGTAACTTTGGTCTAGGCTTTAATGCATTAAACTTAGATTCTGAAAGAACATTTACTTGTGCTCCAGTATCCAACTTAAACAGAATAATGTTTTGGTTCACTTGCAATGGTTTAGTCCAGTCATTCTTACTTTGTTTGTTTTCACAAAGCAAATCTATATAAAACTCCTCAAGTTCATTTTCAAGCACTGCATTTACATGTTTTATTTCCTTTCTACTTCTGCAACAGCATGAAAAATGATTACTCTTAGCACAGATGTTGCACTTTTTCCAATACACTGGACACTTTTTTAGATGATGTTGCTGCCCACAGCGATCACAAAGTTTTTCTCTTTCAGATGACGTCTTGCTCTCCATCGGTTTCATTGTTGCTGCATTATTTTTTCTAATATGTTTGCACTTTACAGCGTCTATGCAGCCGTTCTCGATAAAAAGCTCTTTAGCCTGCGACATCATGATCTCAGAAGCTTTGCAGAGTGCCACGACTTTTTCCAAATTCAAATCCTGTTCTACCAGTCTTTCTCTCAGACCATTATCCAGAATGCTGCAAACAATTCTGTCTTTAATGAGAGAGTCTGTAAACTCTGCAAACTCGCATCTTTTACTGTAGCTTCTCAACTCCGTAACAAATTGATCAATCACTTGACCAGGTCTCTGCCGACATTTGAAAAATTTATGGCGCTCATACGTCACATTACTCTTCAGTATACAAAATGCATCAAACTTGTCGATTGTCGCTTTTAGATTCAAATTATCTCCATTTTCAAAAGCAAAATGGTTATATACCTCAAATGCGTCATCCCCTATTACGTGAAGTAGAACTGCAGCTTTCGTTTTTTCCGTTTTATCATCTGCTCCGATTGGCGATAAATAAATTTCAAAATGCTGTTTAAATCTTTTCCAGTTTTCAGCTACGTTTTCAGTTAGCTGAGGTGTCGATGAGGGTTGCAAAACTTCTATTTTTAAAACTGTTAGCAAACAACGAAAAAGTTTACGCTCTTTTTTTTCATTATCTTCGCTTCTCCCGTGTTAGCGAAACGTATTAGTCTTCCAGACCGACTTCTGACACCATGTTGTGTTCTTTATACGTACTATGGGTTACTAAGAACAAACCATATTCTGGAAGAATTAAAACTAGAACTTTTATTTACAACATGCAAACAGCAACCACATTTTTATCAGAAAAGTTTCCAGATCATTCTGTCATTTCTGCGCATGCTCCAAACTCTGTCCAATCACGTTCTTGCATGTGACACCACATGATAACACCACACCCTCCACCCCGGTACACCATCTCTGCCACCTGTCCCACACCCCTCCCGCAGCACTCCATCCTCACCATTCTCAACATCTTTTGATCCTGCCAGATTTACAAACTTGCTGTCCACTCCACATTGACAAACAGTACTGTGCAAAAGTCTTAGCACCCTAGCTGTATATTTGTGCCTAAAACTTTTACACAGTACTGTATGTGTTTAGGGAACATTCGCAGGCCGACCGCTCACAGCTTTAAGACAAATGTTCTGGAAAATAGGAGATATTCACTGTTCAGCCATTGGACAAACCATGTTAACCTTTTTTTTGAGGTGTGCCTGCGTGCGTGCGAGTCTGTGGCTGTGCGTCCGTCATGATGTCTTTTTCGTGGTTTTTACACGGCGCGGAGCAAGAGAGAGAGACTGTGTGGTGAGCCACTCCTCACACAGACATTTTTGCTGTATTTTTCCCTTTATTTTACGAGGTCGAGTTGCGATCTCGACACTCAACTTGGCATGGATGGAAAGCATACTCGGGAGCAGACCCGACTGGTTTTGAACCCGGAAACCTCCGCTCCCGGGTCCAGCGTCAGTGTCAATGCGCCACCAGCCGGCCCAAGCCATATTAACCTTAAGAAAAGGTAAGCTCCAGTACACAGCCTCAATGTGGTCTCTTGCAAAGCATCAGTATCAGCAGAGTGTCTCAGAGTAACTTACCTCCTGAGGTAGACGTGGCAGACAATGGACGCTAGCCAATGCCCAATTGCTAGGTAAAACCATGAAGCAAATCTGGGGTACGGTGGAAAATCTCCAAAGACTAATGGAACTGGTACCAGAAATGAAAAGACATCTGGGCAGATATCAAGAAGCAAAAGGCATGTAGATCAGATAGCAATGAATGGAGGGAGTGTCAACACAGTGTATTTTTCATAAAGTTCAAAGTCCCATGGGTCAATGGTTCAATTTAAAGCTCAAGGTTCAAAGTAAAATTATTACCAAAGTACATACATGTCACCACATAAAAACTTGAGATTCATTTTCTTGTGAGCATACTCAAATGAACAATAGAATAATGACCATAACAGAGTCAATGACAAGCCTCGCCAACTGGGCCATTCAACCAATGTGCAATAAACAACAAACTGTGCAAATCCAAAAAGAAAGAAATAACAATAATAATAAATAAATATTAGGAACATGAGATGAAGAAACCATGTAAGTGAGACCCTAGGTTGTGAAAACATTTGACTGATGACACAAGTGACTTTGACTGAAGTTATCCCTTTGGTTCAAGAGCCAGAGATGCAGCAACTGTTGGTGACACCTTTACAGATCTCAGGCAGGAAGAGTTCAGGCCTTTATTTTGAAATATATCCCTGCCGACTTTTATTGTGATTGTGGTTCTGACTTTAATTCTGACGGCACCGCCATCTTTCAATTTAAAATTCAGTTGGACCATGTGAGCAGGGCAGTATTTTGATTTGGTGGAGTTTTTACCATAAGATAGAGGAGCAGAATTAGGCCATTTGGTCCATCGAGTCTGCTTAGCCATTTCATCATGGCGGATCCAATTTTTTCAGTCAGCCCCAACCTCCTGCCTTCTCCCCATGTCCCTTCATGCCCTGTCCAATCAACAATCTATCAATCTCTGCCTTAAATATAAATAAAAACGGCCTCCACCACTGTTTGCGGCAGTGAATTCCACAAATTCTACACTCTCTAGCTAAAGAAATTCTAATTTAATTCTAATCTAATCTGAAATTCTAATAAAGCCACTGTAATCTGAGGCTGTGCCCTCTGGTTTTAGACACTCCCACCATAGAAAACATTCAATAGGTTTCAATGAGGTCACCCCTCATTCTTCTGAATTCCAGCGAATACAGGCCCAGAGCCATCAAACACTCTTCATATGACAAGCCACTCAATCCTGGAATCATTCTAGTGAACCTCCTTTGAACCCTCTCCAGTTTTAGCACACTCTTTCTAAGATAAAGGGCCCAAAACTGTTCACAAAGCTCCAGTGTGGCCTCACCAGTGCTTTATAATGTCTCAACATTAGATCCCTGCTTTTATATTCTAGTCCTCTTGAAATGAATACTAACGTTGTATTTTCCTTCCTCACCACAGACTCAATCTGCAAATTAACCTTTAGGGAATCCTGCACTTGGACTCCCAAGTCCCTTTGCACCTCAGTTTTTTGTATTTTCTCTCCATTAATAAAATAGTCAACCCTTTCATTTCTTCTACCAAAGTGCATGACCGTACACTTCCCAGCACTGTATTCCATCTGTTACTTCTTTGCCCATTTTACTAATCCATCGAAGTCCTTCTGTACCCTTTCTATTTCCTCAAATCAACCTGCTCGTCCACCAACCTTCAGATCATCTACAAACTTTGCAACAAAGCCATCAATTCCATCATCCAAATCATTGACATAGAATTGTAAAAAAAATCAGTTCCAACACCTGTGGAACACCGCTAGTCACCGGCAGCCAGCCAGAAAATGCTCCATTTATTCTCACTCTTTGCCTCCTGCCATTCAACCACTACTTTATTCATGCTAGAATCTTCCCTGTAATACCATGGGCCCCTATCTCGTTTAGCTGCCTCATGTGAGGCACCTTGTCATTGGCCTTCTGAAAATCCAAGTATACAACAGCAACCAATTCTCCACTGTCTGTCCTGCTTGTTATTTCTTCAAATAATTCCAACAGCTTTGTCAGGCAAGATTTTTTCTTGAGAAAACCATGCTGATATGGCCTATTTTATCATGTGCCTCCAAGTACTCCGAAACGTCATCCTTAATAGTCAACTCCCAACATCTTCCCAACCACTGAGGTCAGACTAACTGGCCTATAGCTTCCTTTCTTCTGCCTCTCTCCCTTCTTTAAGAGTGCAGTGACATTTGCAATTTTCCAGTCTTCCAGAGCCATTCCGGAATCTAGCGATTCTTGAAAGATCATTACTAATGCTTCACAATTTCTTTAGCCACGTTTTGTAGAACACTGGTTTGTACACCATCTGGTCCAGGTGACTTATCTACCTTCGGATCTTTTAGTTTCCCAAGAACCTTTCTCAATTATGGTAACTTCACACACTTCATGCCCCCTGACACCTGGAACTTCCACCGTACTGCTAGAATCTTCCACAGTGAAGACAGATGCAGAATACTTATTCAGTTCATCCACTATTTCATTGTCCCCCATTACTTCCTCTACGGCATTGTATTCCAGCGGTCCAATATACACTCTTGCCTCTCTTTTACTCTTTTGGTATCCTCTTTAATATTATTCGCTAGCCTATTTTTGTATTCCATCTTTACCTTCTTAATAACTTTTTAGTTGCTTTCAGTTGGTTTTTAAAAGATTTCCAGTCCTCTAACATCCCATTCCATGATGCAAGATGATTCATGATGCAATGTTGTAGATATGCAGTCTTCCGGAACCATTCCAGAATCTAGTGATTCTTGAAAGATCATTACTAATGACTTCACAATCTCTTCAGCACCTCTTTCAGAACCCTGGGATGTACAACATCTGGTCCAAGTGACTTATCTACCTTCAGACCTTTCAGTTTCCCAAGAACCTTCTCTCTAGTAATGGTAACTTCAGACACTTCTTGACCCCTGACACTTGGAACTTCCACCATACTGCTTGTGTCTTCCACAGTGAAGACTGATGCAAAATACTTATTCAGTTCATCCATCATTTCCTTGTTCCCCATTACTATCTCTCCAGCACCGTTTTCCAGTGGTCTGATATCCACTCTCACCTCTCTTTTACACTTGACATATCTGAAGAAACTTATGGTATTTTGTTTAACATTATTGGGTAACTTACTTTCATATTCCATCTTTACCTTCTTAATGACTTTTTTACTTGCCTTTTGTTGTTTTTTAAAAGCTTCCCAATCCTCTAACTTCCCATTAATTTTTGCTCTATTATATGCCTTCTCTTTGGCTTTTATGTTGGCTTTGACTTCTCTTGTTAGCCACAGTTGTGTCAGCCGACCTCAACCCCAGTTGTTCCTCTGTTGCCTGTAGTCTTTAGTATCTGTTCTCTCTTGATTTTGCGGCCCTTAATGGCTTGTTATTTTGAAGTCTGTTATTAAATGTATCATTCACAGCTAATTCATCTCCACTGCTCTGCTTTCGAATCAAGCCTCCTCTGGGTTTCCTGGCACTTTCTGAGAATAATCAGAATTTACTGCAATACAGAACTGTCCCTGTGACCCAGTGTTGTGTGAAACTGATTAAACTGGTCTTTAAACAACTAACACAACACAGAACAGTCGTTACCACCCACAATGTGTGAAACAGATTAAACTAGTCATTAAACAACTAGGACAACACAGGAACAGTCCCTGTGACCCACAATGTTGTGTGAAACAGATTAAACTAGTCATTAAGTAACTAGTACAATGCAGAACAGTCCCTGTGGCCCACCATGTTGTGTAAAACTGATTAAACTAGTTATTAACGAACTACATGCCTTTTTAGTCCATGCACAGTTGTAATGAACTGATTTGTAAGACGCTTTTTCACTGAACTTTGGTACGTGGTATTATAAAAGCCAATCGTAATTTGTCAAAGTTTAAAGGAGATGTTTGGGCCAGGTTTTTATGCAGAGATTGATAAGTGCCTGCAATCGTCTGCCACGGGTTGTGGTGGAAGCAGATACCATAGAGACATTTAAGAGTCTTTTTGACAGACACAGGTCTATTCAGGGAATGGAGAAACATACACTCAGTGGCCTCTCTATTAGGTACACCTGTACACCTGCTTGTTAATGCAAATATCTAATCAACCAATCATGTGACAGCAACTCAATGCACAAAAGCATGGTCAAGAGATTCACTTGTTGTTCAGACCAGTCATCGGAATGGGAGACAGAAATGTGATCTAAGTGACTGACTGTGGAATGATTGTTGGTGCCAGATGGGGTGGTTTGAGTATCTCAGAAGATACTAATCTCCTGGGATTTTCACACACAACATTTTCTGGAATTTATAGAGGATGGTGCGAAAAACAAAAAGCATCCAGTGAGCAGCAGCTCTGTGGGTGAAAACACCTTGTTAATGAAAGAGGTTAGAGGATAATTGCCAGATTGGGTTAAACTGACTGGAAGGCAAATAACCAGATGCTACAACAGTGGTGTGCAGAAGAACCTCTCTGAAAGGACAACATATTGAACCTTGAAGTGGATGGGCTACAGCAGCAGAAGACCACGAACATACACTCAAAGTCCACTTTATTAGAGAGTACCTAATAAAGAGGCCACAGAGTGTGGATCGGAAGAGATTTAGTTTAATTTGGCATTGTGTGTGAACCAAGCGTCTTACATAAAATATGCATAAGCTGCCAGGTTTGGTGATGGAGGCAAATGTTATGGAGGAGTTCAAGAGGTTCTTAAAGATTCAAAGATCGAAAGTATGTATGAAAGGATGTATGCAGTCTACAACCCTGAGATTAGTCTTCCCCACAGACAACCATGAAAAAAAAACACCATGGAACCTGTTCAAAGAAAAACATCAAAATCCCGATGCACAAAAAAAGAACAAACCGCGCAAACAGCAAAACAAAGGAGTGAAAACCACAGAATATAAAACACCAAACCATAGATCATCAAACCAGTCCAGGTATATTTAGTTTGTCTCAGTTCAATCTAGCTGCCTCTCTGTAGTTTATTGATTTCAGGCCACAGAGCTTCTCCGTCCCAATCAAAATCACACAAAATAGCAACAAAAGAGGAGTTACCAGAAACTGGAAACACATCACAACGTGAACGACAGAGTCTGTGTTGAACAAACTGTGTTGATTAAACCTTGCCCAAGACCCAAGACTCTGGCACAATCCTCCGGCTGCATCGAGCAAGAGTGAGAGAGAAAGACCATTCAATCGCTGGGACCTTCCTCTGGAGCATTGGATTAGAGGAAGAGAGAGAGAGACAGTCACACACAGACGCCTTCCTCTGGCAGCAGCAAACGAGAGGCTAGTATTTGGCACTGAACACCCACTCACCTTCCACTCTCGCCTCGATGATTTAATCGGCAAGATTGGCAAGAAATGGAGTCGTTCATGGGCTCATGCTCCGTCTCCAGGCAGTACACTTCCCTCGAAACCTCACGGAACCTCCTCGGAGACAGCAAAGCTCCTGATCGCTCAATCAGCACGAAAACTCACCACCGAAATGTAGATTGGCACATGAATGTACATCTTCTCACATTGTATCAAGAGGGCATATTGCATTATAAAAAGATTGTGCCAAAGCATAGCAACTCAGGGCGCTGAGATCTGAGGCTTTGGTTCGAGAGGCTTCAGCACAGCAGTACAGGTGATTAGCAGGTAAGGACTAGTAAGGTTTTTTAAAATATTATAGTTAACTAAATGCATACCAAACTGCTACTAAATTAATGCAGAAGGGATGCAAAATCAGGTGATGTGTTGTAGCTGCATGATGTGGGAGCTGGTTGACCCCACTGTGATTCCTGATGACCACATCTGCAGCAAGTGTTGGTTGTTTGAGGAACTTGGGCTCAAAGCTGATGAGCTGGAATCTGGGCTTCAAATAGTGCAATACATCAGGACCGGGGGAGTGTTACCTGGAGACTGTGTTTCAGGAGAGAGTCACATTCATTTGATTAGCTACTTCAAATTCAATCTGTGGTTAGGAACCAGAGGGCGTGACTGTAAATGAGGGAGGTAATGAGATTCTAGATATGATGCCGGAGGAATCTCATGACTTGAGTTTACCTGACAGAATTGAGAATGTTACTGCCAGTGAGAATGAGAGTGGGGACTGTAGAAAAGATGAGGAACTGAATTGGAGACCGGCAGTTCAGGGAGCCATTCAAGGTTGTGCTGAGATCAAGACAGTTGAGAGCTTCCAGTTCCTCAGAATGAACACCACCAATACTCCTTTCTGGTCCAAGGACATTGATGCCACAGCCAACAAGAACCCCTACTTCCTCCGAAGCTAATGAAATTTGCCATGCCCTCTCTGACACTCTTGTCTTCTTCCCACTCCCATCAGGCAGGAGATACAAAAGTTTGAAAACATGTACCACCTGGTTCAGGGACAGCATCTACCCTGCTATTATAAGACTATTGAACGGTTTCCCAGCATGATGAGATGGAGTCTTGACCTCACAATCTATCTCTTTATGGTTTTGCATCTTATTGTTTACCTGCTCCACACTTTCTATAGTTGTTACATTTTATTTTGCCTTACGTTATTGGTTTACCTTGTTTGACCTGTGTAAGTGATTTCAAGCAACACACAGAAAATACTGGAGGAACCCAGTAGGTCAGGAATAACCAGTTGATGCTTCACGCTGTGACTTTCAGGAAATGTCATGAACTTGTTTTGGAGTAACAGTACAGTGCAAGACATCATCATTACGTGCCATGCCGTATGACATAAGCCACCATGTTCTTTGACCATGATTGTTCTTGGGAATTTTTTTTCTACAGAACTGGTTTGCCCTCCCTTTCCTATTACTGCTACCTTTGGATTACCTAAAACTTGTAGTAATTTATCCCCCTCGGCACATAGAATGATTGCATTTCTTACTTTAATGGCGAAAAGGTGTATTTTACAACATTGGAAGGAGATTAATGCCCCAACTACGTCTTTCTGGTTCTCTCAAACGATTCTGTGTCTAAATTTGGAAAAAATCAGAAGTAATCTTTATGATACTTCAGTTAAATTTGAACAGACCTGGAGATCTTTTATTCAATATTTTCATTTAATGTAACTATTTTTTTTCTCTCTGATCATATATATATACTCCCTTCGTGGATTTTATCTGCTATTAATAGAGGTCAGGTTTGAGGACGTGATTGTTTAATCTGGTTAAGTTTACTATTTACCTAGCTAGCCCATTGCTTTGCTTTGTAGCGTAGTGGCACGGTAGTTTGTTTTTTTTTGGGGAGGGGGTTTCTTCAGGGGTTTTTTTCTCTTTACCGTTATATGGAAAACTAGTATACAATTATATTACCTTCTTATTTTTTTAACTAACCTATGTTGTTTTCATTCTTTTTTTTTGTATTAAGTTTTCTTGTATATCTATATCGTAACAATGTATTGGTTGTGATATGTTTTACCCTGTGTGTACTAACTTAATAAAAAGATTTAAAAAGAAAAGAAGTGGTTTGCCATTGCCTTCCTCTGGGCAGTGCCTTTACAAGATGGGTGAGTTACTGACTGTTTCACCACCGGTGTTTAAGGCAGCAATGAAGATCCTCCATCTCTGACTGTGTTCGGGGCTTCCTTCATTGTATCAGTAGCTTCCTCTTGGTTTTCACTACTGTCATTCATGCAATTCCTGGGTGGAGACTCAGGAATACAGTTGCACTCAGATGTAGAAGGATTCTTCATTGCTGTTTCTGTAACAATTTTGTTTGACCAGTCAGGGTTGTTAGCCAAGTGCTGTACTCCCAAACCTGGAGGATTGGTGACCACTCCTGTACACTTTGTCCTGCTTACATGGGTGACCTTAACAAGAGCCAAAGCATAAAGCCCTGACTCCAGCCAACGTATCTCTCCAGGTCACTGAGGCACGCAAGCCTCCAAACCACGACAAGGTTGCCGTCCTCTTGGAGGACAAGACAGGTGACCCCAGCCGTTATCAATACTCTTCAGAGATTGTCTGCCGTCGATGGTCACATAACCAGGACTTGTGATATGCAGCAGCTACTCATAGGACCATCCATCACCTCCTCCCATGATTTCACATGACTAAGCAGGTGCTACATTTTGCCCAATGCTGACCTGTAGGCTATCAGAGGGAAGGAGCACCTTACACCTCCTTTGGACATATCTCCACCCTGCCACCCACTCAATCCCATAACCTTACAAAAAGATTATCTACATCCATCTAAAAAGTGGAGCAAAGTCAAAAACAAAGTTAAGTTTATTGTCATACAAGTGTGCACGGCTGCAAATGAAAAACCTACTTGCAGCAACATCACAGACACAGCATATTAGATTAGCAGCGTTCACAATACAAATGAACTAAATATACAAAATGCAAAATTTTTACAAGAAAGAGCACAATTAGAACAAAAACAAACAAAATTCGTTGGAGTGCAGAGTGGTCAAAGTTGTCATAGTGTTTCAATACAGAGATAGTGATTAGGTTTGTGCCAGTGGGTTCATGCTATGATGTGTTTCTGGTTTCTGGTTACTTGTTTCTTGTTGCTATTTTGTGCGATTTCGATTGGGGCGGACCGGTTCTCCAGCCTGCGGTCCACGAGCGACACAGCGCTGTTTTGAACTGAACTGAGCAGAACTGAACATTTGTTCCAATGACTTTGTGGTTTGATGGTTTATATTCTGTGTTTTTTGTTTGTTTTTTTGCTGTTTACATGATTTGTTCTTTTTTTTGTGCACTGGCAGTTTGATGTTTTTCTTTGATTTTCTTTGTTCTGTGGCTGTCTGAAGATGATTCTCAGGGTTGTATACTGCATACATACCTTGATAATAAACGTACTTAGAATCTTTGAAACTTTGAAGAGAGATTCAGCTGTTGCTGAATGTGGTGCTGTGGGACGTCAGGCATCTGTACCTCCTGCCTGATGGTACCTGCAGGAATATGGCGTGGTCCAGGTAGTGGGGATCATTGATGGTGGATGTCACTTCCTTGAGGCAGCGCCTTCTGTAAATGATGGGAAGAGATGTGTCTGTGATGTAACTTGCAGCTTATCTTCCTGCACAATTGAATTGCCGCACCAGACCATGATGCACATGATACAGTCAGGATACTTTCAACAGTATATCTGTAGAAGTTTGTTCGAGCGCATGGTGACAAATCAAAGCTCCTTAACCTCCTAAGAAAGTAAAGTTGCTGGTGCCTGATGAATACTTCGATGTTCTGATGTGCTGGGCCCAGGACAAAGCATCCCGTCCGTCAACACGCAGGAATTTAAAGTTGTTGACTCTCTCCAATGCAGATGATTGGATGCTGTTTTCAAAGGGATAGCATGACTGCTGAGAGCAGGATGGCCATTTTTGTGTGATTCTATAAATATTGATAATTGGAAACACGGGAATCTACATAATCACATTTAAACCAAATCATTTTTGTATTTTCTCCTAAATATTTAATACTTATATTTTTCACGTCCTTTTGCATCAGCACAGCTCACTGCCAATCATTTTGTTAGTTGCAAACTGAAAAGAAATGCAATCAAAACATCTTAGAAGGTCAGCGGGATCCATTAAACATTCGCTTCACCCATTCCGCAATAATAGAGATGTACAAATGGAAAAATATAAACCTTAACAGAAAAACATTCAACTTAATCAGATGGAAATATAAGGCAGAGTAGAGTCTGAATGTTTTCTCAAATGTCAAGCAGAATCAGCTATTGTCTAATTCATACCTTTACTAACAAAATTCAGCTTGTATCAATGGGGAAATTGGTTCCACAGTTGCAAAGAGCAGAAAGTCTGCCTGTATAATGTGGCACTGTCTAAATGCCATTCTCTCCCTCTATAGCCGATCTTCTTTCAGAGGCCGGTGTGGCTGCCTTCCTTCCCTCAGCCCTCAGCTATTTATCTCAAAGGTCCACTGCTCCTATTTTCTTGTGTGTTCTTTCCATTTAGAGCAGGGGTTCCCACCTTTTTTATGCCATGGACCAGTAACATTAAGCAAGTGGTCCATGAACCCCAGGTTGGGAACCCCTGATTTAAAGATTACAGGGTGGAACAAGTCCTTCCAGTCCAATGAGCCACACCAGACAACAACCTACCTATTTAACACTAGTCTAATCATAGGACAACCTACAATGACCAATTAACCTAATAACTGGTGTATCTTTGGACTGTGGGAGGAAACCAGAGCACACGGAGGAAACCCACGTGCGCACCAGACGAACATACAAACTTTCTTACAAAGTTCACCAGAACTGGACTCCGAACGATGATGCCTCCAGCTGTAATAGCACCACAAGAATCGTCGTGCTACTGCAGCATCCCATTGTTCAGTTCTTCTTTGACTGAACAATGAATGCAACATAGGCATCCGTTAATCTCATGAGACTATGGATTTGTGCCTTGGAAGGTTTCCAAGGCGCAGGCCTGGGTAAGGTTGTATAGAAGACCAGCAGTTGCCCATGCTGCAAGTCTCCCCTTTCCACGACACCAGTGTTGTCCAAGGGAAGGGCATTAGGACCCATACAGCTTGGCACCAGTGTCATCACAGAGCACTGTGTGATTAAGTGCCTTGCTCAAGGACACAACATGCTGCCTCGGCTGGAACTCGAACTCACAACCTTCAGATCGCCAGTCGAATGCCTTAACCACTTGGCCACGTGCCCACAAAGATAAATAAATGACACAAAAACAAAGTAATGATGAGATAGCGCACATGGACAATGGTGGAGTGGAAGAAGATGTTTCTGAGTCAAGGAGTGTGTGTCTTCAGGCTCCTGTACCTCCTCCCCAATGGTAGTAATGAGAAGAGAGCAGGTTCCAGTGGTGAGGAAGTCTCATCATAAGAGACGTGGAATGTTATGTTGCAAGCAGATAGTCATAGTCATAGTCATAGTCATAATCATACTTTATTGATCCCGGGGGAAACTGGTTCTCGTTACTGTTGCACCATAAATAATTAAATAGTAATAAACCATAAATAATTAAATAGTAATATGTAAATTATGCCAGGAAATAAGTCCAGGACCAGCCTATTTGCTCCAAGGGAGGAGTTGTAAAGTTTGATGGCCACAGGCAGGAATGACTTCCTATGACGCTCTGTGTTGCATCTCGGTGGATGCGACACTGCTCTGCCCTAACTTGAGAAAGGGGGGACTGCACTGAGACATTTAAGACAATTAAAAGAACTTGAAAGATAGTTTGTTCAGCTACAGCTGTGTGGAACTGTGAAATATGGGTGTGTGGAATGCACTGTCAGGGGTGGTGACAGAGGCAGATACATTAGGGACATTTAAGAGACTGTTAGATAGGCACATGGATGTAAGGAAAATGGAGGGCTATGTGGGAAGAAAAGCTCCCCCGTGGAGGGTGCCAAGCCCAGCTGCAAAAGGAGGAAGGTTGAACATGTACATACCCAGCAACCCCATCCCATTAAAAAAAAAACCCTGAGCTACAGAAACACCAACAGAACCTCCAAAGACCTCATCACTGGGAGAGAAAGAATCTTCACCTAGAAGACAAGAAGATGGGCTACAACTAGGGACAACTTGAAATACTTGCCTAGGAAAGAGGTCTCTGGCAAGTTACGGTCACTGGCCTATGCCTCAGTAGGGGTGATGAGCTTAAGTCAGTAAGCTATGTGGGAGGGAAGTGTTAGATTGATCTTAGGGAGGTTGTAAGGTCAGTACAACATTGTGGGCCGAAAGGCCTGTACTGTTCTAAGTTCTATGATCAAAGTAACATTATTTAGTCAGGGGGTGTCTACAAGGTGGGGATTACTTTGTGTAATTTTTTTTTAGATTAGATTATGAAGACACGTAGTCCTCTTCTATTGTCATTCAGTAATGCATGTATTTAGAAATGATACAATATTCCTCCGGTGTGATATCACAAAATACAGGACGGACCAAGACTGAAAAACTGACAAAACCACATAATTGTAACATATAGTTACAACAGTGCAACAATACCATAACTTGATGAAGAAGTCCATGAGCACAGTAAAAAGTTCAAAGTCTCTCAAATGTCCCACATCTCACGCAGACGGGAGAAGGAAGAAAAACTCTCCCTGCCATGCCCCACCACAGTCCGACTCTGAGTCATCCGAAAACTTCGAGCCCCCAATCAGCTCTCCGACACCAAGTACTGAGCACCATCTCTATCCGAACGACTCGACCTCCATCTCGGTCGCCAACAGCAGGCAAAGCCTGGGATTTTGAGGCCCTCCCTCCGAAAGATTCCCGATCACGCAGTAACAGCAGCAGCGAACTGGCGTTTCAGAAATTTCTCCAGATGTTCCTCTGTGCTTTCATGTCCGTCTCCATCAAATCAGAATTGTCCACGGCCCCTATTTAACGGATACGATATCATTTTTCACCGGAGGGCTGCGCATGCACGGTGCGCTGCTCTCTTTCCTCCCGCCAAATTCTGGTCGCCCCATTACAGGAAGGATCTGGAGGCTTTGAAAAGGCTACAGAAGAGGTTTACTAGGATGCTGCCAGGATTAGAGATTGTGAGCTACAGAGAGGCAGGACGAACTTGGGTTGTTTCCTCTCGAGTGCAGGAATCACAGGCAGATCTAATAGAAGTTTATACGGTTATGAGAGGCATAGACAGAGTAGATAATAAGAGTGTCTTTCCCAGGGTTGAAATGTCAAATGTATTTAAGGTGGGAGGTGTGTGTGGGATTAAAGGAGATGTGTGAAACAAGCTTTTTACACAGAGAGTGGTGGGTGTCTGGAATGAGCTGCAGGAGTAGCTGTGGGAGCAAGTACGATTGTGGTGTGGTAGAGGCTGTTAGACTGACATATGAATGTGCAGGAAATCATGAGACATGGATTCTGTACAGACAACAGAAGGGATTTAGTTTAATTCAACATTGAGATCGTTGCAGATATCATGAGCTGAAGGGTTTGTTCCTGGACTGTCCCATGTTCTAAGTTCACAAGACCACATTCCCTCTCCATTTCCAAACAATGGATTGAGGTTATGGACACAAGAAGTTCTGCCGATGCTGGAAATCCAGAGCAATATGCACAAAATGCAGGAAGAACTCAGCAGGTCAGGCAGCATCTGTGGAAATGAATAAACAGTCAATGTTTTGGGCCAAGAACCTTCATCAAGACTGGAAAGGAGGGAGGAAGATACAGAATAAAAAGATGGGGGAGAGGAAGGAATATAAGCTAGAAGGTGACAGCTGAAGTCAGGTGGGTGGGGAGGGGTGGTTGAGGTGAGAAGCTGGGGGGTGATAGATGGAAAAGATAAAGGGCTGGAGAAGAAGGGATCTGATAGGAGGGGAGAGTGGACCTTGGGAGAAAAAGAATGAGGAGGGGCACCTGGGGGAGGTGGTGATAAGCAGGTGAGGAGAAAAGGTAAGAGTGTGGGCAGAGTGGGGAAATGAAGAAGAGGGAAGAGAAGGGAAAAATTACCAGAAGATGGAGAAATCAATGTTCATGCCATCTGTTTGGAGAATACTTAGACGGAATATGAGGTGTTGATGTTCCAACCTGAGTGTGGCCTCATCGTGGCAGAAGAGGATGCCATGGACCTTCAATTCAGGTTATGGACATCTGCCAAATTCACCAAAGGAGAGAAAGCTATGCACCAAGTGCTGGTTGAGTCAATGTTGTGGATAGTGCCAAAGGTTGTCATAAGTTACAACTGTATGTGGACAGGATGCAGATGCAGAGTTGGGTGGAGAAGTGGCAGGTGGAATTCAATCCGGACATTGTAAAGAGACAGATTGAGATCATCAAGCTTGATGGAAGCGTATGAGATCAACGGTAAGGTTCTGAGCAGTGTGGAGGAACAGAGGGATTTTGAGGTTGACGTCCATGGATATTTCAGAGTCACTGTGCAAGTCGATGAAGAAAGTGTATATTGTGCTGGCCTTCATTAGTCGGGGAACTGAGTTCAAGAACCACGAAGTAATGTTGGAACTGTATAAACCTCTAGTTAAAAGCAAAGAGGAAGGAGAAGATGGCGACGTGACGCAGCGCGTGTAGCCTCTCTGGTGAAATGATATCGTATTTGTAAGTAGGATGCCGTGCACAATCCTGATTTGATGGAGACAGCCGTGAGAGCACTGAGGAACATCTGGAGTAACTTCCGAAATGCCTGGTTCGCTGCCGCTGCTACTGTGCGATCAAGAATCTCTGGAGGGAAGGCTCCAAGATCCTCGGCTCTGCCTGCTGCTGGCGACTGGGGCTGGGGTCGAAGCGTTCGGCAGAGATAGTGCTCAGTGCTCGGTGTTGGAGGGCTGGTAGGAGCTCAAAGTTTTCGGATGACTCAGAGTTGGACTGTGGTCGGGTATGGCAGGGAGTTTTCTTCCTTCTCCCGTCTGCGTGAGATGTGGGACTTCCGAGAGACTTTGAACTTTTTTACTGTGCCATGGCCTGTTCTTCATCAAGTTACGGTATTGCTTGCACTGTTTTAACTATATTTTATAATTATGTGGTTTTTGTTAGTTTTTCAGTCTTGGTCTGTCCTGTATTTCTGTGATATCACACCGGAGGAATATTGTATCATTTCTTAATGCATGCATTACTAAATGACAATACAAGAGGACTGCGTGTCCTCATAATCTAATCTAATCTAAGAGTACATATGCAGAGAGCTACTTGTAAAAGTGCCAGTTTGAATGGTTTATCAGTAAGATATAGGAGCAGATTTAAGCATTCAGCACAAAGAATCATTTGATTAAGGTTGATATTTTTTCAACCCTATTCTCCCACCTTTCTCCCATATCCCTTAACCCTCTTACCAATCAATCTACCAACTCACCTGTTTTGTGGGATGTGGCTGGAAACTTGGATCACTCATATGTAACCCACACAGTCACAGCGAGAACGTGCAAACTTCACACAGGCAGCCGCCACGGTGAGGGTTGGACCCAGGTCTGTCGTGCTGTGAGACCGCATCTCTTAATAACTCCACCACTCTGTCATCCAAATGTTTCCAGTGCTTTCTCGTTTTCATTTATTAATGATCCAGTTGGGTTTTAAACAACAATTCAGTGTCTTTAGGATTAGCAGAAGCAAGATTAGCTCTTAGTCCTTGAGTTATTTAATTACTTGAATTTAAAATTTTCAACTGGGGATTAATCTCATATCAATGACCCAGGTCTTGGGTTAATAATTCAATCATTTAAATTTGGGTGACTCTCTCTTGAGTATGATTTCTCTCATTCTCTCTCTCTCTTGCTGCCTCTCTGTTTATTTCTCTCTCCCTTTTTCTTTCTCTGCTTCTCCATCTGTTTGTTTCTCTCTCTCTCCCTCTGTCTTTCTCTCTCTCTCTCTCTCTCCCCCTCCGTCTTTCTCTCTCTCTCTCCCTCTCTCTCTCTCTCCCTCTGTCTTTCTCTCTCTCTCTCTCCCTCTCTCTCTCTCCCTCTCTCTCTCTCTCCCTCTCCCTCTCTCTCTCCCTCTCTCTCTCCCTCTCTCCCTCTCCCTCTCCCTCTCTCTCTCCCTCTCTCTCTCCCTCTCTCTCTCTCTCTCTCTCTCTCTCTCTCTCTCTCTCTCTCTCCCTCTCCCTCTCCCTCTCTCTCTCTCTCTCTCTCTCTCTCTCTCTCTCTCTCCCCCCCCCCCAATTTCTCTTTCTATCGAATATTGAAATCTATAGTGGGGGAGTCTCTGACTAGAAGGCACAGCCTCAGAATACAGGGACATCCCTTTAGATCGGAGGTGACGAGGAATTTCTTTCAACCGATAAGACCATAACACATAGGGGCGGAATTAGGCCATTCAGCTCACCAAGTCTGCTCCGCCATTCCATCATGACTGGTTTATTATCTGGATCAAACCCATTCTCCTACCTTCACTCCATAACTTTTGATGCCCTGATTATTCAAGAACCTATCAATATCTACTTTAAATACTGTATACCCAATTACTTGATTTGCACAGCCGTCTACAGCAAAGAATTCCACAGATTCTGGCTGAAGAAATTCCTCCTCATTTCAGTTCTAAATAGATGTCCATCTATTCAGAGGCTGTGCCCTCTGGTCCTAGACTCCCCCACTATAGGAAGCATCCTCTCCACTCCCCCTCTATCTAGTCCTTTCAATATTGGATAGTTTTCAGTGAGTTTCCCCCCTCATTCTTCTAATCTCTCGTGAGTACAGGCCCAAAGCCATTAAATGCACCTCATCCATTAACCCTTCATGCCCAGAATCATTCTCCAGAATGTCGGTGCTGGGTGGAAGGGCCGAATGGCCTACTCCTGCACCTATTGTCTATTGTCTATTGTCTATCAGGGGCCCAAAACTGCTCACAATACTCCAAGTGCAGTCTGACCAATGTCTCACAGAGCCTCAGCACTACATACTTGCTCTAATATTCTAGTCCTAATACTGTATTCTAATACAAACATTGCATTTGCCTTACTTACCACTATCTCAACATGCAGGTTAACCTTTAGAGATTCTTGCACAAGGACTCCCAAGATTTTTAAGTATTTTCCCCATTTAGAAAATAGCCTTTATTCCTTCTACCAAAGTGCATGATCATACACCTCCCTACAATATATTCCATCTGCTGCTTTATTGCCCATTCTGACTAAGTCCATCTGCAGACTTCCTGCTTCCTCAACACTACCCGCCCCATCACCTCTCTTTGAATCAGCTGCAAATTTGGCCACAAAATAATGGTGGACACGATCTCATTGGCTCTCCATGTGGCCTTGGATCACCTGGGCAATACAAATATCTATGTCAGAATGCCATTAATTGACTACAGTTCACCGTTTAAAACCATCATTCCTACAGTATGGATCTGTGTGGATTGGTGATAACTTCTCCACCTCGCTGACAATCAATGCTGGTGTTCCTCAGGGGTGTGTGCGTAGTCCACTGCTCAACTCTTTCTATCCCAATGACTGTGTGGCTAGGCATAGTTCAAATACCATCTATAAATCTGCTGATGATACAACCATTATTGGCAGAATCTCAGATGGAGACAAGAGGGCGTACAGGAGTGAGATATACCAGCTAGTAGAGTGGTGTCACAGCAACAACCTGGCACTCAATGTCAGTAAGACTAAAGAGCTGATTGTGGACTTCAGAAAGGGTAAAACAAGAGAACACACACCAGTCCTCATAGAGGGATCAGAAGTAGAGAGAGTGAGCAATTTCAAGTTCCTGGGTGTCAAAATCTCTGAGGACCTAACCTGGTCTCAATACGTCAATGTAGCTATAAAGAAGGCAAGACAGCAGCTATATTTCATTAGGAGTTTGAGGAGATTTGATATGTCACCTAAAACACCTGCAAAGCTCTACAGATTACTGTGGAGAGCATTCTAACTGGCTGTATCACCATCTGGTATAAGGGGGCCATTGCCCTGGATCGACGTACATTGTAGAGAGTTGTTAATTTACTCAGCTCCATCATGGACACTAACCTTCATAGTATCCAAGACATCTTCAAGGAGCTCAAAAGGGAGGCATCCATCATTAAGGACCCCCACCACCCGGGACGTGCTCTCTTCTCATTGCTACCATCAGGTAGGAGCCTGAAGGCACACACTCAATGATTCAGGAACTGCTCCTTCTCCTCCGCCATCTGATTTCTGAATGGACATTGAAACCATGGACCGTTGACCCTGCCGGCACTGTAATCGCGTCGGTGTGGATACTGTGTGATGCACCCTGGTACAAGCCCCCAATATAAAATATCAGACAGTACACAATATACAATTAATTGATTACACTTTATAATTATTTCTTGGTGATGGATTAGTAGAAACAAATACAATAAAGGCGCCAGGTCAGTCAATTTATCAGTTCTGTGCACAAGTAACTTGGTGGAGCTCTCAAGATCCAGTATCCTTTCCGCCCATCGATCTCCAAACTCCGTCGACCTTCGGCTGAGACCACTCCCAGTGATCGACCAGAGCCTCGACTCACACCCGACCTCGTCTCTCTCCTCGACAAAAAGACCACGCATTCCCTCCGGTTCCCACACATATAGATATAATAACATGACTTCCATTGGTTAGCAAATGAATACAAATCCTGTTATCACTAATTATAACCCAAACATGCTGCTACAGAGAACCCCTTACATCAGCAGCTAGCGTTACAGTGAAGCCTTAACAATTAACATTACAAGTAATATTACTGAGAACCCTACATTCTATATATATATATATATCTATAAATACATACATACAGTGCATACACACACACACACACACACACACACACATATATATACTTACTATAATTCGCTGTTTTTTCTATATTATCATATACAGCACAGTACTGCTGCTGCAAAGTTAACAAATTTCACAACATATGCTGATGATATTAAAACTAATTCTGATTTTGATCAATTCCATCGTCCAAATCAGTGCCATATAACATGAAAAGAAGCTGTCCCCTGGGGAACATCACTAGGCACTGGCAGCCAACCAGAAAAGGCCCCATTTATTCCCAGTCTTTACTTCCTGCCACTCAAAAAATCTTCTGTCCATGTTAGTATCTTTCCTGTAATATCATGGGCTCTTACCTTGTTAAGTAGCCTCATGTGTGGCACTTTGTCAAAGGTCTTCTGAAAATCCAAGTAAACAACATCCACTGCCTCTCCTTTGTCTATCCTGCTTGTTATTTCCTCAAAGAGTTTCAACAGATTTGTCAGGCAAGATTTCCCCTTAAGAAAACCATGCTGACTTCGGCCTATTTTATCATGTGCCTCCAAGTATCCCGAAACCTCACCTTTAATAATAGATTCCAGCAAACATCTTCCCTCCCACTGAAGTCAGGGTAACAGGCTGATAATTTCTCTTCTTCTGCCCCTCTCTCTTCTTAAAGAGTGGAGTGACATTTGCAATTTTTCAGTCTTCCAGAACCATTCCAGAATCTAGCGATTCTTCAAAGATCACCACTAATGCCTCCACAATCTCTTCTGTTACTTCTTTTAGAACCCTGGAGTGTAGTCCATCTGGTCCAAGTGGAGTATCTACAGGACTATGTAGAAGTCCTGTAGGCATCGTAGCTAATTATACAATATACGTGCCTATGATTTTTGCACAGTACTGTACCTTCAGACCTTGCAGCTTTCCAAGCAGCTTCTCCTTAGTAATAACAACTAGACTCACTTCTGCCCCCTGACACTTGAATTTCTGGCATACTCTTGGTGTCTTCCACAGTGAAAACAGGCACAGAATACCTATTAAGTTCCTCCTCCATTTGTTTATCCCCCATTACCACCTCTCTGGTGTCATTTTCTAGCCAGCCAATATCCACTTTCACCTCTTTTTCACACTTCACGTCCACAGATCCCTGAAAGTTGCCTCACAGGTGGATAGGGTAGTTAAGAAAGCTTATGGGGTGTTAGCTTTCATAAGTCGGGGTATAGAGTTTAGGAGTTGCGATGTAATGATGCAGCTCTATAAAACTCTGGTTAGGCCACACTTGGAGTACTGTGTCCAGTTCTGGTCGCCTCACTATAGGAAGGATGTGGAAGCATTGGAAAGGGTACAGAGGAGATCTACCAGGATGCTGCCTGGTTTAGAGAGTATGCATTATGATCAGAGATTAAGGGAGCTAGGGCTTTACTCTTTGGAGAGAAGGAGGATGAGAGGAGACATGATAGAGGTGTACAAGATAATAAGAGGAATAGATAGAGTGGATAGCCAGCACCTCTTCCCCAGGGCACCACTGCTCAATACAAGAGGACATGGCTTTAAGGTAAGGGGTGGGAAGTTCAAGGGGGATATTAGAGGAAGGTTTTTTACTCAGAGAGTGGTTGGTGTGTGGAATGCACTGCCTGAGTCAGTGGTGGAGGCAGATACACTAGTGAAATTTAAGAGACTACTAGACAAGTATATGGAGGAATTTAAGGTGGGGGGGTTATATGGGAGGCAGGGTTTGAGGGTCGGCACAACATTGTGGGCCGAAGGGCCTGTACTGTGCTATACTATTCTATGTTTCCTTCATATATCTGAAAAAAATGTTGGTGTCCTCTTTTATATTATTAGCTAGCTTGCCTTCATATTTAATCTTTTCTCTCCTTATGGTGTTTTTAGTTGCCTTCTGTCAGTTTTTAGAAGCTTCCCAATCCTCTAATTTCCCACTGATCTTTGCAGGATTATATGCTTTTGTATTATTTCTCACTTCCCTTGTTAGCCAAGGTTGTTATTCTCCCTTTAGAAGACGTCATCTCAGAACCAGAACCAGAATACATAATAATAAAAACTAAAATTTACAATAAGATGCATATGTATAAAAATAAAGTAGTGCACAAAGGGAAAAAATAGTGAGATGGTGTTCCTGGTCCATTGTCCAGAGATCTGACGGTGGAGGAGAAGAAGCTGTTTCTAAAACATTGAGTGTGTGTCTTCATGCTCCTGTACCTCCTCCCTGATGGTAGCAATGAGAAGAGGGCACGTCCTGGGTGATGGGGGTCCTTAATGATGGATGCCACCTTTCTGAGGCATCGCCTTTTGAAGATGTCCTTGATGTTGGGGAGGCCAGTTCTCATGATGGAGTTGGCTGTGTTTCCAACTTTCTGCAGCTTTTTCTGATCCTGTTCTGAGCCCCCGCCCCCCCCATACTAGGAGGTGATGCAGCCACAGAATGCTCTCCATGGAAGTGTAAGAAATTTGCGAGAGTTTGACACTGAATGCAAGATTGTTGCTGCAACGCCACTCAACCAGCTGACCTATCTCACACCTGTACGCCCCCTCGGCACCAGCTGAAATTCTGCCAACTGTAGCTGTGTTGTCAACAAATTGATAGATGGCATTTTGAGCTGTGTCTAGCCACACAGTTATGTGTATACATGGAGTAGAGCAATGGGCTAAGCACATATTTCTGAGGTGCACCAGTGGTGATTGTCAGCAAAGAGGAGATATTATTTCTGATCTGCACTTACTATGGTCTCCAGGTGAGGAAGTCAAGGATACAGTTGCAGAGGGAGGTACAGAGGCCCAGGTTTTGGAACTTTGGGATGTTCTACTCTATACCTTCTGAATTGCTCACAGAAATTCCAGTCGTTGCTGTTCTGTCGTCATCCCTACTCATGTTCCCTTCTAATCAACTTTGGCCAGCTCTTCTCTCATACCTCCATCACTGTAATTCTGTGGCATCTGGCTTTAGCCTCTCCCTTTCATGTGCATAGCGAATTCTATGATACTATGATCACTGTCTCCTAATGGTTCCTTTACCTTTAGCTCCCTAATAAAATCTGGTTCATTACATAACACCTAATCTAGAATTTCCTTTCTAATTCTAGAATAGAATGGAATAGGATAGAACTTTATTGTCATTGCTAAGACAAGATTGCAGTGCTACTCCAATCTGTGCAAAATAGATATTCACAATGCATGCAGTAAGACTTTTAAACAAAATTCCCATATTTATATGTAACAAGTGACTTTAATAACCTATAACGCTCAAAGGCCATTGGCAAGCCAGGGTGTAGCATTATTCGGCTGCAGAACAGCCTCGGGAAGAAGCTGTTTTTCAGTCTTACTGTCTTGCTAAGATGTTTCTATACCTTCTATCAGATGGCAGGAGATTACACAGACAGTGTCTGGGATGGGATGGGTCTTTACTGATGTTGTGACGGTGCTGTAGGCATCGAGAGCTGAGCATCGAGGTCCAGTAGTTGAGTCCCAGTGAGGTGCTGAGCCATCTGAATCCCCCATTGGAGAGCTTTGTGTTCTGCCTGGCTGCAGCTAGAGTACCACTCTGTCATTCTGTAAGTCAGTATGCTCTCCATCGCACATCAATAAAAGTTAGCCAGCAATTTCTGGGGCGGATTAAGTCTCCTTAAGCACCACAGGTAGTCAGAGATGTGCTTCCCTACTATTGAAATTGCGTTGACAGACTTAGGGAGTTTCTCGGTGATGTTCATCCCCAAAACCTTGAAACTGAAGATCCTTTCCACAACCTCACCATTCATGAATAGTGGGTCTTGTTCAGGACCACTTGCCATCCTGAAGTCAATTATCATTTCTTTTTTTCTCCTCTTGATTTTGATAGGTCGTGGTTCCCGGACCAATCAGACAGTTTCAGCACCTCCTCTCTTTATGCAGATTCATTATTGCTTGTGATTAGGCCAATCGCAGTTACGTGTCTGCAGATTTGATGACTGAGTTTGCAGCATGAGCAGGAGGGCAGTCATGGGTGAAGAGAGAGTAGAGACGTGAGCTCAGTACACTCCCCTGCGGGGTACCAGTGTGCACTTGCCTAGTTTCATCGTCTGGGTACAGTGAGCAAGGAAGTCCAAGATCCAATTGATCTCAACCACAAGCTGCTCTAATATGTCGTCTCATGGGCATTCTACAAACTCCGACCTGATTCTCCGAATCTGTCTGATATTGAAATCCCCCAATGACAATCGTAACATTGCCGTTTTGACATGCCTTTTCGATCTCCCATTGTAATTTGTATCCCACATCCTGGCTAATGTTCAGAGGCCTGTATATACCTCCCATCAGGGTCTTTTTATACTTGTAATTTCTTAACTCTACCCACAAGGATTCTACATCTTCCGATCTTATGTCACCTCTTTTAAGGATTTGATTTCATTTATTTTACCAACAGAGCCACTCCAACGTCTGCCTTCCTGACTGTCCTTCCATTACAATATGTGTCCATGGATGTTAAGCTCCCAACTATGATCTTCTTTCGGCCACAACTCAGTGATGCCCACATCATACCTGCCAATCTCTAACTGTGCTACCTTATTCCGTATACTGTGTGAATTGAAATATAACATCTTCTGTCCTGTATTCATCACCTTTTTCGATTTTGCCTCCATGTTATATGCACTTCAACTCATCCCACTGACTGCAATTTTGCCCCATTATCTGCCTGACCTTCCCCACAGTGTCACTACACACTGCATCTGCTTGCATACCAAGTGCCCCATCCTCAGACCATTCACTCCAGTTCCCATCCCCCTGCTAAATTAGTTTAAACACTCCTCAACAACTCTAGTAAACCTGCCCATAAAGATATTGGGTCCCCCTCGGGTTCAGCTGTAAGCTGCCATATTTGTACAGATCATACCTTCCCCAGATGAGATCCAGAAATCTGAAAGCCTGACCCCCTGCACCAATTCTTCAGCTATGCATTCATCTGCCAAAGCATCCCATTCTTATCCTCACTTGCCCATGGCACAAGGCAGCAATGCAAAGATTAACCCCCTAGAGGCCCTGTTTTTCAGCTTCCTACTTAACTCCTTATGGAGGTTGACAGGTTCTTGATTAGTGATGGCATTAGAAGTTGTGGGGTGAAGGCAGGAGAATGGGGTTGAGAGGAATGATAAATCAGCCATGATGGAATGGAAGGGCAAACTCAATGGGCCAAATGGCCTAATTCTGCTTCAGTCTCTTAAGGTCTTATGGTCTCTCTCTTTCTCTCCCTCAATTTCTCTCTCTAATTCTTTCCCTCAATTTCTCTCTCTAATTCATGCCCTCAGTTTCCCTCTCTCTCTTTCCCTTCACAATGCTGCTGGCCTGCTGACCATTTCCAGCACTTCCCATATCGTCTCCACTGAAGTAAGTCTAGACTCGGTGCTTAAAGAAGAGACAGTGTTAAATAAGAGGCAGATTACAAGCTTTTTAAAAATACACTTCTATCTAAACCACATACATGGGCATCACAGTGGCAGGCAGCACAACGTTAATACAGCTCAGAGCGTTCCGGAGTTTGGAGTTCAATTCCAGCACTGTTCTGGAAGGAGGTTCTGTAAGGAGTCTCTGTACATCCTCCCCGTGGAATGTGTGGGTTTCCCCTCCGGGTGCTCCGGTTTCCTCCCACAGTCCAAAGACGTACCGGCGACATTAACTGGTCATTATATATAGGCATCCATTAGTCTCGAGAGACCATGGATTTGCACCTTGGAAGGTTTCCAGGCCATAGGCCTGGGCAAGGCTGTACGGAAGACCGGCAGTTGCCCATGCTGCTGGTCTCCCCTCTCCACGCCACCAATGTTGTCCAAGGGAAGGGCATTAGGACCCATACAGCTTGGCACCGGTGTCATCGCAGAGCAATGTGTGGTTAAGTGCCTTGCTCAAGGTCACAACGCGCTGCCTCAGCTGAGGCTTGAACTAGCGACCTTCAGATCACTAGACCGACGCCTTAACCACTTGGCCAGGCACCAACTTGGTCATTAGGTTAGGGTTAATTAGAGTTGTGGGTTGTTTGGTCGGCCTGGCTCAAAGGGCCAAAAGGGCTTACTCCATGCTGCATTGCTAAATCAGCAAGTACATTCTGACCTTTCTCCTACAGTTAAAATATCAGATCGGTGAGTGAAATGTTAATTTGAATGAAGGCAGCAACCAAAAAAAAAGGAGTCCCACTGAGTAAGCGACAATGTATGTGTTTGAAGAACAGTCTGAGTGTGAGCTCCCAGAATTAATAAGCGGTTCACAAGAAAGGAGTCAGTGTCTTGACCTGGTATCACAGCAATCTGTGCTAAACCAGCTCAAAGGTTAAACATCTCCTGATTATGTATGTTTAGACACATTCCAGAGTCATCTTCTGCAAGTGATCATGGTGCAACCAAATCCAGGGACAGGAAGGCTCATCTTAGTGCCAGCTTACTGGCTGATACGCACGCAGTGGCCACTTTATTAGGTACACCTGCACACCCGCTCATTAATGCAAATATCTAATCAGCCAATCATGTGGCAGTTCTGGTTCTCTACCTCCAGGAGAGATGTCAATGAGATTGAAAGGGTACAGAGCAAATTTACAAAGGTGTTGCCAGGACTTGAGGACCAGAGATACAGGGAAAGGTTGAATAGGTTAAGACTTTATTTCCTGGAGTGTGGGAGAATGAAGGGAGATTTGATAGAGGTGTACAAAATTTTGAGGGGTATAGATGGGGTATATGAAACAGCTTTTTCCACTGAGGTTTAGTGGGACTACAACCAGAGGTCATGACTTAAAGGTGAAAGGTGAAATGTTTAAGGGGACCCTGAAGGGGAACATCTTCACTCAGAAGATGATGAGAGTATGGAATGAACTGCCAAGAAGTGGTGGATACAAGTTCAATTTCAACATTTAAGAGATTTTTTCTAGAAGTACATGGATGGGAGGGGAATGGAGGGCTATGGTCTGGTTGTAGGTCAATGGTTCTAAGAGTTTAGCATAGACTAGATGGGTAGAAGGGCATGGTTCTGTGCGTTAGTGTTCCAATAAGAGCTGGCAGGTGAAAGGTGGATCCAGGTGAGAAGGGGTTGATTGCCAATTGAAGTCAAGTGCTGAAGGGAATGGTGGTAATAATGACAGAAGCCAGGAGGTGATTGGTGGAGACAACAAAGCACTAGACATCTGATTGGAGAAGAAGGCAGAGCACGTGACCAATTAGGTGGAGCAAGGAATCAAATATGGAAACAGTGGGGGGAGGGGAGCAGAGGGATGGTGTGTCTGGGCAAATGAAGTGTGTGGAATGGAGGAAAGAGACTGGGAGATGGGTGATATGTGACTGGAGAGGGTAGGGTAGAGGTATGGCTCAGAAAGAAGGGTATATGTGAGACTCCCAGGGCTAGAAAGAGACAGAAAGAATCATAGGAGTAGTAGGTTACATGAACTTGGGTTTTAGACTACCCAGCTGGAATATGAGGTGCTGTTTCTCAACTTTGAATTTGGGCTTACAATGGAGGAGAAGGAGTCTGGATTCACCACACTCTTGCTAAAGAAATTCCTTCTCATCTTTGCTCTAAAGGGATTTCCTTGTATCCTGAGTCTGTGCCCTCTGGCCTTAGACTCCCCCACTATAGGAAACATCCTCTCCACATATTGTCATGGTCCGGTCCATGAGTCCGCATTCCGGTTCACGGTCCGGTCTGTGGTCTCAGGACTCTGGGTCTTCCAGCTGTCCCTTGTTTAAGTTAATCATAGGCACCTGATTCCCATCTTTGGGCTTGCAATATAAGTAGCCTTGGGATGGAGTGTGGGCTGCTGGTTTGTCTTGTCAGTCCCCCTTGGAGCAACCTGCTGATGGAAGGATAGTGAAACCATTTGTGATCTCTAGGCCTGGTTGGAGGACCACTGCTTCATGGAGCCTTGTTGCCACTCAGTGGAGTTGTCTTTGCAGTATGGATTTGGCTGATTCTTGGGCCAGCTGAGTGACTGCCAGCCACTCCAAACTAGGTAGGGATCCAGCTGTTTCTGTAGCCAACTGAGGTTGCTGGCTAAACTGAGACTTGGAGCTACCCCAGAGCAGAGATGGAACTGTCTGTTGTTCTTTGGTGTTTGTCTCTTCTCTGTGGGGTAAGCTAGGCTGTTTTGCTGTTGTCCTGTGGGGGTGGTCCTGTCTTGTCTTGTCCTTGCCTCTGTGGGGTAAGTCAGGCCGTTTTGCCGTTGCCCTACGTGGGGACCTATCTCGTCTTGTCCTTGCCTCTGTTGGGTAAGTCTGGCCATTCTGCCGTTACCTGACAGAAAGACCTGTCCCAACTTGGTGTGGAGATGAAGTTGAGTTCCAGCTTGTCTTAGGATAAGTCCTGGCTCTATGTTTGTTCTGTCCTGTCTCATGTTAGTGTCGTGTTAAATATGAGTCCCGGCTTGTCAAAGGATAAGTCCTGACTCTATGTTGATGTTCCATTGCCAGTCTGTCTCTGAGCTCAAGGACCCCAGCCTCGACGGTCTCGCAGCCAAGCTCCAAAAAGCCCAGCCTTGATGGTCCGGCAGCCAAGCTCCAAGAAGCCCAGCCTCGACGGTCCGGCAGCCAAGCTCCAAGAAGCCCAGCCTCGACGGTCCGGCAGCCAAGCTCCAAGAAGCCCAGCCTCGACGGTCCGGCAGCCAAGCTCCAAGCCGCCCAGCCTCGACGGTCCGGCAGCCAAGCTCCAAGCCGCCCAGCCTCGACGGTCCGGCAGCCAAGCTCCAAGCCGCCCAGCCTCGACGGTCCGGCAGCCAAGCTCCAAGCCGCCCAGCCTCGACGGTCCGGCAGCCAAGCTCCAAGCCGCCCAGCCTCGACGGTCCGGCAGCCAAGCTCCAAGCCGCCCAGCCTCGACGGTCCGGCAGCCAAGCTCCAAGCCGCCCAGCCTCGACGGTCCGGCAGCCAAGCTCCAAGCCGCCCAGCCTCGACGGTCCGGCAGCCAAGCTCCAAGCCACCCAGCCTCGACGGTCCCGGAGCCAAGCTCAAGACTCTAGACCCCAGCCACGTCCTGTCCTGAAGCCATGTCATGTCCTTGCCTGGTTCCAGGGTCCGAGCCCAAGGCAAGACCCAGGTTCTGGGTTCTTGTCCATTCTTGGGCTCGGAGTCCAAGCCATGTCTCCTAGTCCATGGTTCGTAGTCCTGGTCCTGCTTTCCCTAGCCCAAGTCTGCGTTCTTGTCCCTACTCTAGTCAAATCCTGTTCCTTGTACTTCAGTGTCTGTGTCTTGCATTTGGGTCAGTTTCCAACACCCTATGTGACACATATACAGTACTTTATCCAGGCCTTTCAATATTCGGTGGGTTTCAATGAGACCCCTCCATTCATTCTTCTACACGCTAGCGAGTACAAGCCTCAGGTCCTAAATTAGGCCTTGATCTCAGAACCTTATCGGTTTATTATCAATTGTTTCTTTTATTCTTCAACTCTCAGTAATTTTTGTTCCATTTCTTCCACTCTCTTGGAAATATGAATTCATCATTCTGATGGAAATTTTCAGTAGTAATATTACATGCGAAGAGCTTATAGATTCAGAAGAGCTTAATAAGGTAAAACATATCATAAGTCACACATCAAATACTTATGGAACGCATTGCTAAGAGTGTATGAATATGAAATTTGATGCAATATCCCTTCTATATTCATATGCCTGGGCTACATTTATAATCCCTTTAGAAAATAAAATCTACATTTATACTTATTTTAACACTCGGCAGTGGGTGGGTAATTAATACTGATGTATGAGGTATTCTTGTATCTGGGTCAAGTAACAGCAAATTTGAATGGCAGTTGGCCCAACACTTTACAGCACCAGAGATCAGCGATCAGGGTTCAAGTCCTGCATCCCTCTATCTGTGAGGAGTTTATACGTTCTCCCTGGGTTTATGTATTTATTTATTTATAGATATAGCACGGAACAAGCCCCTCCGGCCCATCGAGCTGCTCTGCCCAGCAACCCACTGATTAAACCCCAGCCTAATCACGGGAAAATTTACAATGACCAGTTAACCTGTATGTGCCATGAGCCCTGCAGACCTGCGCACCTGTATATGTTAATTGTTGTCTTATCTAGAGTCGTTAAGCCCTTGTGCTTTCTGATTAATCTTGTCGAGTTTATTGTGACTGGCTGGGGTTTTCCGTGTACTGTGATTATCTGTAGTGGACTCCTGGTTAGTACTATCACAGGGTCATTCTGCTTCAAGAATGATTCATCTGGCCATGTCACTCAGTCAAGCCACTGATGCTCTGTTGGAATTCCTATGAATAAACTCTTGTTTCTGTTCCTATATGGGAGTCTGTCATTCCTCTGCACCTGGGGTCAGTCGTCTGTCAGTGCCATGAAAGTGGAAATCAGAAGTCTGCTTTAAATAATACGCCATATCCATCTGTCTAAGCCTTCTGCACCATACTGTATTTGTCAATGTGGAGAGGAGAGTGAGTTTGTTAATCTAGTGGGATCAAAGGATGTTGGGAATGGTGAGGGCGGAAAGCTGTGGGAGGGGTGTGGGACAGGTGGCAGAGAAGGAGTGCCAAGGGTTGGGGGTGGCAGTGGTGCAGACACATGCAGCCAGGGTCATTTGATTCCAAACAATTGGTTTATTGATCATTACAGAATATCTCTCCGTTGCTGTCCACTCCCTCCCCTCTTCCTTCCCCTTTTCCCAACCATGACTCCCCTCTCCTTGCCTCCTTCCCACTCTCAGTCTACAACAGAGACCCAGATCAGAATCAGGTTTATCATCACTCACATATGTCATGAAATTGGTTTTTTTTTGCAGCAGTACAGTGCAATAAATAAAATTACTACAGTACTGTGCAAAAGTCTTGGGCACATATATATATAGCTGGGGCGCCTAAGACTTTTGCACTGTACTGTTGAGCTTGGAGCACATAACTCTGCAGACGCTTTGGCCCATGATGTTATGCTGACCTCTTAACCAACCCTATGTGGGCTGGGTTGGTTGTTGACTCAATCGACACACTTCACTGTATGTTTCGATGCATTGACATACATGTGACAAATAAAGCTAACGAGAAGCTAATCCTTAAAAGTCCTGTCCTGCCGGCCCCAGCCCAGAGCTCCAATTGCTCTCTCTCGACAGCACGCCTTCAGCAACGTAACCGATGCAGAATCACTGTGATTTGTTTTACCATGATCCATCACTGGGAACTGGCAGTGTCCTTGGCAGGCCTTGTATATCTTGGGTTGTTTAGTGTTTTGATGCCTCAGGAATTATTTAAGTCAATTCAGGAAAGGCTGCCAAAAGTGGTGGATGCAAGCAAGCCCATCACGGAGGAAGCCCTCCCCACCATTGAGCACATTTCCAAGGAGAGCTGCCACAAGAAAGCAGCGTCCATCGTCGAGGCCTCCGCCATCCAGGCCACGCTCTCTTGTCGCTACCACTACTGGGCAAGAGGTAATAGAGCTGCAACAATGCCTTGCAGCTCTTGATCTCAAGACCTCTTTGGTCTACTGAAAATGCCCACAAGAAAATATATCTCAGTTAGTATATGATGTTATATTTGTACTGTGATAATAAATTTATTTTGAACTTTGACCCTTTCGAATATTGTCAACCATCCACGGACTTGTGAAGGAAGGAAGGCAAGGAGATTTCTGTGGGCGGTACGCTGGCATAGCACAGCTTGGGGTGTCAGAGTTCAGAGCTCAATTGCCACGCCATCTGTAGGAATTTGTACGTCCTCCCCTGTAACTGCGTAGGTTTCCTCTGAGTACTCCGGTTTCCTCCCACAGTTCAAAGATGCACTGGTTAGTAAGTGAATTCATCATTGTAAATTGTCCTGTGATGAGGCTAGGGTTAAATAGGTTGGCAGCTGGGTGGCGCGACTCGTTGGGCCAAAAGGGCGTGTTCCGTGCTGTCTCTAAATAAAATATTAAAAAATAGTAAATTTCAAAGTCACACAGGTTTGTAGTTTAATTGGTGACATGGGCGTAATTGGGAGGTGCGGACTAGTTTGCCCTTAAGGGTCTGTTACTGTTCTGTATCTCTTAAGTAAGATATCTGGTTTTTAATTCAACAGTATTGATCCTTCAACTGCAGGATCAAATGCTTAATTGTCAAAGTCTTAAGCACACCATAAGATCAGTTCGGGCAATGCACATGTGACAAGGTTATAAATAATTGTTCAAATAAAATTTTAAAAAGAGTTGAAATAATTTATTTAATGTGAATATCATTTCATGTTGAGAAAGGAAAAGGGATATTACTTGAAAAACATGCAAATGTGTTTAGTTGAAAATTCTGGGGATCTGTATGCAAGGTATTCTTTTACAGTATTGAGCGCTGAACCTGCCATCGACTTGTAAAGGCTTGCATTCAATCTTCAGCATACGATTGATTGCCCATGCCTGCCAGAATGTCTGGCGAGGGGTGATACAGGCCGTACTCGTTCCATCAAGTGACTGATGCATGAACATCGTGTATCTGTATTTCATTTGCCATATCCCTTTTTCAGGGGTACCACAAAATTTTGGAGGCACTGCCAGTATTTATTGGGTGTGCAGGTGGACCATCTCCTTGCTGGATTGAGTTCATCGAAGCCGCATCCAGCCTTTTCTTAATCACCTAGAGCAGCAGCAGAGGGAGGCAGTCGATTGAGGTGGAGGCGAGGCTGAGGGCTGATGGACCACTTGAGGTACAGTGAACGCTCGAGGCTGTAGAAGCAAGTCAGCAACAGGTAATCTTACAGTCACCACAATAACTCACACCACTGCCAAGGGGAAAAGAAAGTGGATCTGCTTAGGAATCTCCAAGAAGACATGGGTGAGAAAGTGTGTGAATTATCTAAAGAAAGCTGGTATTACTCAGCAGCTTCCTTCAGCTCCCAGGACAGGACATAGCTAAGAAAACACCTTTGTCTCTCATGTCACCATCTGGGAAGAGAGGAGCTGGGAAATCTGGAGGACAGTGGCATGTCTGAACTTCTGCAGGTTAGAGACAAGTTAAATGAGTTAGCGGTTGTTACAACTGATGTGGCTGACGGAACAGGAAGAAAACTGGGAAATTACAGTAATTCCCAACCCCCGCCCCCAGTGGAGAAGGAAAACTCTGATTTGAAACCTCCACTGCCTTGCGGCCATACCCACCCATGGGAAAGGCTCCAGGAGTAAACTCCGAGGAAGAAATCCGGAGCCGGATCCCTCAGGCAGTTTGATGTTGTTTATAACTTCACTCTGACAACCTCTGCGACGACACTGGTGCCAAGCTGTATTGGTGCTTGCCCTTCCCTTGGACGACATCAGTGACGTGGAGAGGGGGAACCCACTGCATGGGCAAAAGCCAGTTCTTCAAACCTTCTCACCCAGGCTTGCACCCTGGAGAGGACACAGTCCACCGGAAGCACAAACCCATGATCCCCTGGGATCGACGGCTGCCTACCACCCGCAGTTCAATACAAATGTCAGCTCTGTACAGGGTGAATTCAAGTGATCCGCAGCAGATAGTTCAGAGGGAAATTGTCCCACCAGCATGGAGCAAAGACTTAATAATATCTAATCACCAACAAAGAAAAAATCTGCAGATGCTGGAAATCCAAGCAACACACACCAAATGCTGGAGGAACTCAGCAAGCCAGGCAGCATCTATGGAAAAGAAGGGTCTCGGCTCGAAACGTCGACTGCGCTCTTTTTCCATAGATGCTGCCTGGCCTGCTGAGTTCTTCTAGCCTTGTGCACCAGATAGAAAGCCCTAAATCGAGGCCATTGAGAGGAGGCTAATCGATGCAGTGATCAGGGCGATTATGCCTGGGCTCCAGTTGTGCAGTTTTCTTGAGGGTAAATCAGACTTGAACTTACCTACCCTTAGGCAGATCCTTCGCTCACATTATCAGGAAAAGTGACAACTGAACCGTATAAGCAGCTGACAGCAGAAGCCCAACGTAGTACAGAGACACCACGATGTTTCCTAATATGTGTTTCTAACCTGAAGCAGAAAGTACTGTTTGTCTCCCAGGAAGAGGAGCCAGGTCTGAAATATGATCTTGGCTTAGCGCCAAGTATGTTTTTACATACTGTAATCACTGGTTTACAAAGTAATTGGATTCAAAATGATCTCCAGCCATTCCTTTTAGATCCCAGAGCCTCAGATGAGGTACTATTAGTGAAGCTAAACGCTGCATGGGCAAATGAAGCATAGAAAAAGAATAAAAGGGAGCCATCTGGGTTAGCCCACGCTGCCACTGTTAACTCTGCACAGTCAGGGGGACAAGTGTCTAAATACTGGATGGAAAGGACTCATATAGACCAAGCGTCACAGTTGCAAACACTTCGTGAAGACATTTCACGGGTCAGGGAGCAACTTCAACAGTAACCTGTGCCTCAACGATGCTTTTCAGTTTCCGGAGGTGAGGGCATCTCCTTCTCAGCTGCAGGACCCGGCACAGAGTTACCATCTACCGCCAGGGTGGGGTACACAGAGGCCTGAGCAGTCCGTGGGGCCAAACATTGTCGGGTCTGAACTCCAGAGAGGGCCAAGCATTGAGCAAAAACAGCGGCGGAGAAAGCAAAACCAGTTCATTGAACCAGCTCTGCCTCAATCACACCCAGCCCCACGACAACAAATAACCTGCAGATGCTGTAATCAAAGCAACACTTTCAGTACACTGGATGAACTCTGCAGGTCGGGCAGCATCAGTTAGAAATGATGAATCGACGTTTCGGGCCGGAACCCTTCATCAGGACTGAAGAATGAAAGATGGGGAAGGATTTGAAGAATGCTTGTAGCTTCAGTTGAAAGACCAGTAATTTGAAAGACAAAGGGGTGCGGGAGGGGAAGCATCGATGTCGTAGCCCTGAAAACAATGGGTGGTGGAAGAAGGAGGCGGAACCATGAGGGAGCTGGGGGAGGGGGTAGAGTGAAATAGGGATAGAGGAAGGGAGGGGGAGGGAATTACCGGAAGTTGGAGAATTCTATGTTCATACCAAGGGGCTGGAGGCTACCTAGACGGTATATGAGGTGTTGCTCCTCCAACCTGAGTTTAGCCTCATCATGGCAGTAGAGGAGGCCATGTATGGACATATCTGAATGGGAATAGGAAGCAGAGTTGAAGTGGTGGCGAACCGGGAGATCCAGTCTGTTGTGGTGGATGGAGTGGAGGTGCTCGATGATGCGGTTCCCCAGTCTGCGTTGGTTTTCACCGATGTAGAGGAGGCCGCACCGGGAGCACTGGAGACAATAGATGACCCCAACATACTCACAAGTGAAGTGTTGCCTCACCTGGAAGGACTGTTTGGGGCCCTGAATGGTGGCAAGAGATGAGGTGTAGGGTCAGGTATAGCACTTACACTTACAGGGATAAGTGCTGGGTGGGAGATCATTGGGGATGGACGTGAGGATAAGGGAGTCACAGAGGGACCGATCCCTGTGGAAAGCAGAGAGGGGTGGAGAGGGAATATGTCCATACATGGCCTCTTCCACTTCACCACGAACTAGAAAGAGTTTCCATTCTCAGCAGAGAGGGTGTGAGGAACTTTGCACTTGTTACAGCTGTGGTAGCAGCGAGCACTACCCGGCAGGATGCAAAGCACGAGGAATAAGACTACCCAGAGAAGGTCCTTTAAACTAAGATGGGTTGCCTCTGTGGGACAGGAAGTGACCAGTGTTACAGAAGTGTCCCACCAAGGTGCCAGCTGTGGTAGCGAGGGTGTAAATACGAGGGGCTCCTGATACAAAGCCTCATATTACTGCTCAAAAAAATGTCAGACAGATCATTGGAATCAGCGTAGGATCGAGACAAATGAGGAGGTTGAGACACCCACCAGTGTTTTAGTTGCACAGAGCCAGGTCGACCAACGTTCATCTGTAACTTCACTGGATGGCAGGCGGAGCCTTGTAGAGTACTCACAGGGACGTCGAAGTGAAGCGATATGGGACACAGGTTCACAGATGGGCAGTGGAAAACTAAGCACTTACTTGGAGTTAAATTGACGGATGTCTCGGAGACACCCGAGGCATTGCAGCAGGTGGCAGCTAATGGTGCAAGCATGGCATATGTAGATGGGTTGAGATCACTTTCAAATTAGCTTCGCCTGGTGCAGAAGAATCGATCACACTGGTTCTGGTTTTGTAAGGCAGACCTCTACCCCATCCCATCAGATTCAACGTGATTGAACAGATTATAAAGGAGAATGACAAAAAAAAACTTAACAACAGGAAGGGAGGACTTTTATATGAAACAGTAAGGGCTACACTCCCTTGCCTTAAGAGAAGCAAAATCAAGGCATTCATCAATCTGATTAGCATTGAGAATCCCTGCGAGTATCAAGGAAAGACATCAAAGGAGAGAGTTAACATACCAGAACATACATTGCAAGTTCAATGCTATATACATTCTCTATTTGTGAGGGAAGACAAAATAACCTTTTTGAACCAGAAGTGAACCCCCAGTGGGCAGAAGGCCTTGAACTGTGTGATACACTTGTAACACTCCAGAGGGATGGATGCCCATACATTGGATTTGTACAACTGAACAGACCATGACGTCGTGCTTGCTGAGAAGACAATGCTCAGGGCGTTGCAACCAGATAAGTCTGTGTTCTCTGTCACTGCGCAGGAAGGTGCCATGGTTGATCCAGCCGCTCGACACCAAATAGAGGATGATAGGGATGAACTCGCCTCTGATTTATGGGATCCCTAAATATCCCTAATTTGTGTCAGTTGACTTTCTTTACCTGGACAAGTGCAAGGGTGGATACGAGTACATTCTGGTAATTATTGGCCATTTTACACGATTTGCACAGGCATATGCCACAACCTCAAAGTCGGGAAAAACTGTTGCTGACCATCTTTTCAATGAATTTGCCCTGAAGTTTGGGTTCCCATTGCAAATATACCTTGACCAAGGATTTGAGTTTGAGAACCAACTCCTCACGCAACTGAGAAAATATAGCGGTGCGGCAGGATCAAGAACTACACCGTACCACCTCTAGGGAAATGAACAAGTTGAGAGGTTCAACTGGACACTTCTGCAAACAGAAAACAAGAAAATTGGAAAGAGTCATTGCTTACAACGGTACAGGGTCAGAAGTAACAGGAATCCTTCTGTTCTACTTCTCTTCACCAGATTGCCGAGGTTGCCCATAGATATATTCTTTGGCCTGAGCACTTACAGAAGTCCTGCAACCCAGAGTGGAAAGATGGAAAAGAGGGATGCAAGAAGCCCATCAGATTACCAAGGAGTACATGCGAAAGATCTCATAGAAAAATAAGAGAAATAATGACAGCAAAGTGAAATTTACAGAGTTATAACCTGGGATTCGTGTCCTAGTAAAGAATTTGACACCCTGCAGAGGCCTGGGGGAGCTTCGAAACTATTGGGCAGACTGCATCCATTCTACTGTATGGAAAGTTGGGGAGGATTTGCCAATCTATGAAGTAAAACCTGAACAAGGAAAGGAAGGATCCACAGTACCACATCGCAATCTTGTCATGCATGTGAACACCTGCCTTTGGATGCTGAACCACAAATGAAAACGGCAACAAAGCAAGGCTGTCTGCCAAAACGGAGCACCAGGGCTTGTCCACCTACAAAAGGGGAAGAGAGTGAAGCAGCCAGCGACAGAGAGGATGAATATTACTCTCGAGTAGAATGTCCCCAACCTCACAGTGGCAAGGACTGCAATAGTTCTGAAGAAGATCCTGCACACCCTGCTGAGCAGCAAATGAGGGATGATACTTCCAGCGATAAATGCCTGAGAATGAACAGTTGTGCATGTGAACCGATCCAATTTTCTGCATTTACTCCAGCAAATGATGAGCCAGACAACCAGATGCAGCAAAGACAAGGGAGATCAAAGTTTCCCTGGAGAGAACGACAACCACCAAAATGCATTACTTACAACAGGGTTGGGACCCCCACATGTCACAACATACAGACTGTAGACTGTGGACCACATCAGTATCAGGCCTTGGCTTATAATTGTGTAACATCAATGACTTCATTGCTATCTGTGCCTCAGTTCCTACATCAACCACCATTTGCCTGCTAGAAACCAAAGGAATGCAATGATTGTAAGTCTAACACAGGGAGGAGATGTCCGAGCGTCATCTACTTTTGCGGGGCTGGGGGGGTTGTGACAAGGTCAAAATCTGTTCGATTTAGTTATAAATAATTTTACAAAAAGTTTTTTTTAAGTTTAAATAATTTATTTTATGTGAATATCATTTCATGCTGAGAAAAGAAAGGGACATTATTTGGAAAACATGCATATATTTTTAGTCAAAAATTCTGAGGATCTGTATGCAGGGTATTCTTTTATAGTATTGAGCGCTGAATCTGCCATTGACTTGTAAGGGCTCGGACTCAATGTTCAGCACGTGATTGATTGCTCGTGCCTGGGGAGGGGCACTACACACCGTACTCGTTCCATGAGGTGACTGACGCATGAACATAGCAATTCTGTGTTTCATTTGTCATATCCTTTTACAGGAACACTACACACACAGTCTTTTTCCCAGGGATGGGGGAACCAAGAACTGGACAGCATAAGTTTAAAGTGGGAGGGGAAACATTTAATAGGAACTTGAGGGACAAATCATTTATACAGAAGGGGATCCATAGATGGAACGAGCTGCCAGAGGAAACATTTACACGGACATAGAATGATAGAAATCTGCGGCACATTACAAGCCCTTCCGCCCACAATGTTGTGCCAACTATGTAACCTACTCGAGAAACTGCCTAGAATTTTCCTACCTTATAGCCCTCTATTTTCCTAAACTCCATGTACCTAGCCAAGGGTCTCTTAAAAGCCCCTATCGTATCCGCCTCTACCACCTTCGCTGGCAGTGCATTCCACACACCAGCCACTCTCTGTGTGGAAAAATTACCTCTGACATCCCTCTTGCACTTACTCTGTGTAAAACTGTGCCCCCTCGTGTTAGCCATTTCAGCCCTGGAGAAAAGCCTCTGGCTATCCACACGATCAATGCCTCTCATCATCTTATACAACTCTATCAGATCACCTTTCACCTTCCATTGCTCTAATGAGAAAAGGCTGAGCTCACTCAACCTATTCTCATAAGGCATGCTCCCCAATCCAGGCAACATCCTTGTGAATCTCCTCTGCACTCTCTGTGTACGTGGATTGGAAATGTTTAGTCGAGGATTGAGTTCACGAGCTGTGAGGTAACAGCGCTGCTCTATGAAACCCTGGTTGGCCCACACTCAGAATATTACGTTCAGTTCTGGTCGCCTCAATATAGAAAGGATATAGAAGCTTCAGAGAGTGTGCAGAGGAGATTTACCAGGATACTTCCTGCACAAGAGAGTATGTCTTGTGAGGAAAGGTTGAACGAGTTTGGGCTTTTCTCTTTGGATGAGAGGTGTATAAGATGGTGGCACATAAATAGAATGGACAGCCAGCACTTTCTTCCCAGGGCAGCCATGCTAATATGAGAGGACATACTTTGGGAGGAAAAGTATAGGACAGATGTCATAGGTGTAAGAGTCTCAGGCACCTTATCAGTTGTGTATGGTTTCAGATGGCACGGCCTCCACAGAGCCCAAATCTCAACATCACAAAGTGTCTGGGATTACCTGGAGAGACAGAACCAAGCGAGGCAACCAAAGTCCGTAGAAAAACAGTGGCAAGTTTGCCAAGATGCTTGGAACAACCTACCAGCTGATTTTCATATACAACTGTGCGACGGTGTACCTAACAGAACTGATGCAGTTTTAAAGGCAAAGGATGGTCACACCAAATACTGATTTGAGTTTTTTGCTTTTTAATGCTCTTTATAGTAAATGTCATTACTTTTGAAAGCATCTTTGCTTTACAGAATTCTTTTTACCTGTGCGTAAGATTTTCGAACTGCACTGCCTGATTTTTGCGCAGAGAGTGGTGCCAAGGCTGGTGGCAGAACCAGATACATTTGGAATGTTTAAGAGCCTCTTGGACAGACACACAGATGAAAGAAAAAGAGGGCTGTGCGGGAGGGAAGGGTCAGATTGATCTTGGAGTAGGTTGAAAGGTCAGCACAGCATTATGGGTGGAGAGGCCTGTACTGTGCTATGTTTTGAAGGACTGGAAAGGGTTAGGAGGTTATGGGACAAACATTGGCAAATGAAACAAGCTTGGATGGGGGAATCGCAGTGACCATGGACCAGATGGGCCAAAGGGCTTGTTTCTGCACTATGTGACTTTTCGTCTTTATTAAAGGTACCAAATTTCTTTGAAGCTTATGATTTTTGAAATTATATGTTATCTAGGGATACAGACAGAGAAGATGGCGGCGCGACGCAGCGCGCGTGTCTGTTCCGAATTGATATTGTATTTGTGAAGTAGGATGCCGTGTACAATCCTGATTTGATAGAGACAGATGTAAAGAAACATGGAGGAACATCTGGAGTAACTTCTGAAATGCCCGCTTCGCTGCCGCTGCTACTGCGCGATCGAGAATTTCCGGAGGGGAAGGCCCCAAATCCTTGGCCTTGCCTATTGCCTGTTGCCGGGGCTGGGGTCGAAGCGCTCGGCAGAGATGGTGCTTGGTGCATTGGTGTCAGAGAGCTGGTCGGAGGCTCGGAGTTTTCGGACGGACTCGGAGTCGGACTGTGGTCAGATGCTTCCGGGATGCTGCATCGGCAAGTTTGCGGCGCTGGAGGCTTACCGTCTGCGTGAGATGATGGGACTTTCGAGAGACTTTGAGATTTTACCGTGCCCATGGTCTGTTCTTATCAAATTACGGCATTGCTTTGCACTGCTGTAACTATATGTTATAATTATGTGGTTTTTGTCAGTTTTTCAGTCTTGGTTTGTCATGTGTTTCTGTGATATCATTCTGGAAAAACATTGTATAATTTCTTTCTTAATGCATGCATTACTAAATGACAATAAAAGAGGACTGTGTGTCCTCATAATCTAAAAAAAAAGTTAAAGGCCCTTCTGGCCAAGCAAGTCTGTCTTGCCCAATTACACTCATGTGACCAATTAACCTGTACATCTTCGGAATTTGGCAGGAAACTGGAGCACCAGGAGGAAGCCCATGCAGCCTTGGAGAGAACTTACAAACTCCTTACAGACAGCGATGGGAACTGAACCCACGTCCCTGGTGCTGCAGTAGTGTTACACCAACAGCTACACTGCCGTGCCACCCCAAGAAGCCAGATCTGTGGTTTAAAATAGTGGGTGGGCGATTTAGAATGTAAAGTCGCCTCATTGAAGACTATTTCTCATTAGAAATTTGCAAACTCAGTCAGATCCAATTGCTGATTTGACCGATGTCAAAGTGCACAGAACTCATAAATAGTGTGGTAGTATACATGGGTTCATTGTCCATTCAGAAATCTGATGGCGGAGGAGGAGATGTTTTTAAGTTGTTGAGTGTGTGTCTTCAGGCTCCTGTACCTTCATCTTGATGGTAGTTATGAGAAGAGGGAAGGTCCTGGCTCTCCTGTCAAATTTCAAAGTAAATTTATTGTCAAAGTACATATTTGTCACAATATACAATCTTGAGGTTCATTTTCTTGTGGGTATACTCAATAAATCTGTAGAAGAATAGTCAATGAAATACCACATCAATTTGGACGCTCAACCTGTGTGCAAAAGTCAACAAACTGTGCAAATACAAAAAGAAAGAAATAATAATAAATAAATAAGCAATAAATATCAAGAACATGAGATGAAGAGTCCTTGAAAGTCAGTGAAGTTATCCCCTCTGGATCAAGACCCTGATGGCTGAGGAGTAATAACTGTTCCTGAGTCTGGTGGTGTAAGTCCTGAGGCTCCTGTACTTTGATCCTGATGGCAGCAGTGAGAAGAGAGCATGTGCTGGGTAGAGGGGGTCCCTGACGATGGATGTTGCTTTCCTGCAACAGTGCTCCATGAAGATGTGCTCAGTGGTGGTGAGGGCTTTACCCAGGATGGACTGGGCCATATGCATTACTTTTTGTAGGATTTTCCATTCAAGGGCATTGGTGTTTCCATACCAGGCTGTGATGCGGCCAGTCAATATCATTGGTACCTCCTGTACCAATTGTGATGTTACACCTTTGGTATCACATGCTCATTGCTCATCTAGTCACTTGGTGTGATCATCAGACATATCCCATCCCTCACTGTCACCTCTGAACTTCTTGCTGATCCAAAGTTGAAACAAGAACAAAACGCTTTTTAACAAAATGACATTGGTGGACATGAAAGCTCTCTTCAAAGCTTAACACATTATCCAGGAAGGGTCTTAGCTGTGTAGGTCCAGTAAAGCTCCATTTTATTTTAGATTTAGATTTATTTATCACATGTACATTCAAACATACAGTGAAATGTGTCATCTGCATTGACAATCAACACAACCTAAGAGGGTAGCCTGCAATGATAACACTTTCTGGTGCCAATAGCATGTCCAGCATACGTGGCAGAATAATACAGAACACAATAAAACAGAAAACAACAAGTAACAAAGCAACACACACAAAATGCTGGAGAAACTCAGCAGGTCAGGCAGCATCTACAGAAACGAATAAACAGTCGATGTTTCAGGCCGAGACCCTTCTCCAGGACTGGATAGGAAGGGGAAGAGACATCAGAATAAAATTTGGGAAGAGGGGAAGCAGGATTAGCAGGAAGGTGACAGGAGAAACCAGGTGGGTGGAGAAGATAAAGGACTGGAGATGAAAGTATCTGACAGGACAGAAGAGTAGACCATGGTAGAAAGGGAAGGAGGAGGGACACTATGGGGAGGTGATAGGCAGGTGAGGACAAGAAGTAAGAGGCTACAGTGGAGAATAGAAGAAGATGGAAAGGGTTTGGAAAAAAATCTACCAGAAGGTGAAATCAATGTTCAAGCCATCAGGTTGGATATTATCTAAACAGTGGAGTAAAGGGAAATCAGAGGCATGAGAGCGAAGCTGGCCAAAATTGACTGGAAAAGAGCACTGGCAGGCATGACAGCAGAGCAGCAATGGCTGGAGTTTCTGGAAGCAACTTGGAAGGCGCAGGATATATACATCCCAAAGAAAAAGAAGTATTCTAAAGGAAAGATGACACAACTATGGCTAACAAGAGAAGTCAAAGACAACATAAAAGTCAAAGAGAGGGCATATAATAGAGCGTAGTGAGAGGGTAGCAGAGTGAGAGGGCTTTGGCTCAAGCGGGGCTTCAGCAAAGAAAGGTCAAGGCGAAGAACTGATTTGCAGGGATTCACAGATAGCAGCCTTCGACTTCCCCAGCAGACTCTTCCCTTTCTCCCGTGGTCCTCTTCCGCTAACATCTGTTGCCCTGTCGTGGCAGGCGAGCTCAGACCCGTGCCATGCTCCTCCTGTGACGTGTGGGAACTCAGGAAGTCTGACAGTGTCCCTGAAGACTACGTGTTCAGGAAGTGTGTTCAGGAAGTGCGTCCAGCTGCAGCTCCTGATAGACCGCATGGCAGCACTGGAGCTGTGCATGGGCTCACTTTGGAGCATCTGAGATGCTGAGAATGTTGCAGATAGCACATTTAGTGAGCTGGTCACACCGCAGTTTAAGGATCTAAGGAAGGATAGGGAATGGGTGACCAACAGGAAGAGTAGTAGCAGGAAGGTAGTACAGGAATCTCCTGCGGTCATCTCCCTCCAAAACAGATATACCGCTTTGGAGTCTGTTGGGGGAGATGACTCATCAGGTGAAGGCAGCAGTAGCCAGGATCATGGCACCGTGGGTGGCTCTGCTGCGCAAGAGGGCAAGAAAAAGAGTGGTGGAGCTGTTGTGGGAGGGGATTCCACGGTAAGGGGAATAGAGAGGAGCTTCTGTGGCCGCAAACGGGACTCCCGTATGGTGTGTTGCCTCCCGGGTGCAAGGGTCAGAGATGTCTCGGAGAGGCTGCAGGGCATTCTGAAAGGGGAGGGTGAGCAGCCAGCTGTCGTGGTGCATGTAGGTACTAACGATAGAGGAAGAAAGTGGGATGAGGTCCTACAAGCCGAATTTAGGGAGCTAGGAGATAGATTAAAGAGTAGGACCTCAAAGGTAATAATCTCAGTATTATTACCGGTGCCTCGTGCTAGCCAGAGTTGGAATAGCAGGACAGCTAGAATGAATATGTGGCTTGAGCGGTGGGGCAGGAGGGAGGGTTTCAGATTCTTGGGGGATTGGAACCTCTTCTGGGGGAGGTGGCACCAGTACCGTACGGACGGTCTACATCCGGGCAGGGCCAGGATCAATGTGCTGGGGGATTGTTTGCTAGTGCTGTTGGGGAGACTTTAAACCAATATGGCAGGGGGATGGGAACCCACACAGAAAAGGAGAGGGAAGTGATGCAGAGACCAAAGCTAGAGTTAGTGAAGAAAAAAGTAAGAGTAGAGTGCATAAAAGTAAAAAGCAAAAGTCGCATAGGTCACCAGATTCTAAAAGGACAATGAGTATAAGGGCACTTTATCTAAACGCCCGTAGTATTAGAAACAAGGTTAGTGAACTTGTGGCACAGATCAGTACCAAGGCATGTGATTTAGTGGCCATTACAGAAACCTGGTTGTAAAGTGGAGATGACTGGGATTAAATCTCCAAGGGTATCAGGTAATACGGAAAGATAGGCAGGAAGACAGAGGAGGTGGGGTGGCTCTCTTAATTAAGGATGAGATCAGGGCGATTGTGAGAGATGATATAAGATCTACGGAGCAGAATGTTGAGTCCATCTGGGTAGAGGTTAAGAGTAGTAGATCTTTGATTATTAGTCAATACTGAAGTCAAAGGAGTAAGATATATCAATTTAATCCAGGATATAAATATTGTATTAAAATTAAATTTCTCAACGGTATTAAACAAATATGTCCATTCCACTCTGTCAAAGGCTTTCTCGTCGTCCAGTGAAATGACACATTCTGGAGTTCTGGGTGAAGGAGTATAAATAATATTCATTAATCTCCTAATATTAAAGAAAGAGTAACAATTTTTAATAAATCCTGTCTGATCAGCAGAAATAATTTGAGGCAATACATTCGCCAATCTGATTGCCAACACTTTAGAAAAAATCTTAGAATCCACATTCAACAAAGATATAGGCCTATAAGATGCACATTCAGTAGGATCCTTATCTTTTTTAAGAATCAGGGAAATAGAAGCTCAATAAAAAGATTGTGGTAATTTACCTATAGATACTGCATCACTAAAAATTCTACATAGCCAGGGAGTCAGTGTAGTAGAGAAAAATTTCAAAAATTCTACTGTATATCCGTCTGGGCCAGGTGCTTTACCTGAGTTCATCGAAAGAATAGCATATTTTATTTCTTCTACCGTAATAGGGACATCTAGTTTTAAACGTTCATTGAATGAAAATTTTGGAATATTCAAATTCTTTAAGAATTCATGCATTATAGTGGAGTCATCAGGAAATTCTGATTGATATAGAGAGGTATAAAATTCTTGAAAAGATTTATTTATCTCATCATGGTCAATCGTCAGAGTACCATGTTGTTTACGAATCTTAACGATCTGTCACTTAACCAAAGCCTATTGCAATTGATTAGCCAATAGCTTTCCAGTTTTATCACCATGTATATAGAATTGACTCTTAGTTTTGGTTAATTGACTTTCAATCGAAGATTATAGTAATAGATTAAGTTCCATTTGAAGTTCAACTCTCTCTTTATAAAGCTCCTGATTAGGGGCTACAGTATAGAATATTTTTTGTCAATTTATTTGATCTTGTCAACCAGTTTAAGTATTTCATTATTAGTTCGCTTTTTTAATCCAGCAGTATATGAAATAATTTGTCCATGAATGTATTCCTTAAAAGTATCCCATAGTGTCCCGCTGGAAATACCCTCTGTAGGATTCATTTTGAAGAAAAAATTAATCTGCTCCTCAATAAACTTAAAAAAATCCGAATCTTGAAGCAAAGTGGTATTAAATCGCCATTGTCTGGAACTAGAAGATGTATCCCTTGACTTATTAGATAGTTTCAACGGCGTATGATCAGAAACAGCAATAGAGTCATATTTGCAACCAATAACAAGTGGAATTAATCCAGAATCAATAAGAAAATAATCAATTCTTGAATAGTGATGATATACATGTGAAAAAAATGAGAACTCTTTCTCATTGGGATGCAAGAATCTCCAAATTTCTGAGATTCCAGAGTCTGTCATAAAAGAGTTAATAAGATTAGCCGATTTACTCGGAAGTTCTTGATTGGACATGGATCTATGTATCAAAGGATTTAAACAACAGTTAAAATGTCCACCCATAATCAACATATAATCATTTAAATTAGGAAGAGATGTAAAAAAATTCTTTAAAAAACTTGGGACAATCAACATTTGGGGCATAAACATTAAGCATAACAACTTTTTTTGTTAAATAACAAACCAGTAATGAACAAAAATCCACCATTCAGGTCTGAAACCATCTCATGATGCAAAAATAAAATTGACGGATCTATAAAAACAGAAACGCCTTTTACTTTGGCCTGTGAATTTGAGTGGTACTGTTAATCCTTCCAGAATCTAAAAAAACACCGATTATCCTCTTTCCGGACATGAGTTTCTTGTACAAAGATAATGTGAGCATTCATCCTATGGAATACGTTAAAAATTTTCTTCTGTTTAATCGGGTGGTTTAAATCATTTGTATTCTAAGAAACTAAATTAATAATCCTATCCATAGTACTGAACTCGAGCATAAGGTATGTAAAGGATTAACATACTCCCCTTTTTCATTTATTCTGTGGTACTAGGCAGGGTTGCCTTCTTAGTCCACTACTATTCGACATTGCCTTGGAACCGCTAGCCATTGCTATTCGTGACTCCCGTAATATATTTGGCATTACTGGTGGAAATGAGACACATAAATTATCACTACATGCAGATGATTTACTATTATATATTTCTAACCCGGGGAAATCCATTCTGGCAGTATTACCTCTGCTTGCTCAGTTTAGTAGTTTTTCTGGTTATAAATTGAATCTAGGTAAGAGTGAACTTTTTCCATTAAATATGCAGGTTCCCATTTATAGATGTTCTCCATTCAGCGTGATTACTGATTATTTTACTTATTCGGGAGTTAAAATTACTAAGAGACATAAGGATTTATTCAAGTTCAACTTTTTACTGTTAATTAGTCAGGTTAAACAACTGATTACTAAGTGGTCCCCATTGTCTCTATCACTGATTGGCCGAATTAATGCTATTAAAATGATTATTTTACCTAAATTTTTATATCTATTTCAAGCGATACCAATTTTCATTCCTAAATCCTTTTTTGATACTATCGTTTCTAAAATTTCCTCTTATATATAGCAGAACAAAAATCCCAAGTTAAGTAAAAAATATTTACATAAGTCCAAGAAAGATGGTGGTTTAGCACTGCCTAATCTAAGATTCTATTATTGGGCAATTAATATTCGATATTTAATATTTTGGACACAAGATTGGAATATAATTCCAAGTCCACATTGGGTAAACCCTGAAGGCTACTCTGTACAAAGGTTCTCTTTGGCTTCCATTTTAGGAACTTCACTTCCTTTTGTACTATCTAAATTGAATAAACAAATGGTTAATCCAATAATTAAACATACATTACAAATATGGTTTCAATTTTGTAAATTTTTTGGTTTGAACAAATTTATATTATCAAACCCTATTATATCTAATTTTTTTCAACCTTTGGTTATGGACCAAGCCTTTTTGATATGGAAAATGAAAGGTATAACATGTTTTCATGACTTATTTCTGGATAACTGTTTCATAGAAACATAGAAACATAGAAAATAGGTGCAGGAGTAGGCCATTCGGCCCTTCGAGCCTGCACCGCCATTTATTATGATCATGGCTGATCATCCAACTCAGAACCCAGCCTTCCCTCCATACCCCCTGACCCCTGTAGCCACAAGGGCCATATCTAACTTCCTTTTAAACATAGCTAATGAACTGGCCTCAACAGTTTGCTGTGGCAGAGAATTCCACAGATTCACCACTCTCTGTGTGAAGAAGTTTTTCCTAACCTCGGTCCTAAAAGGCTTCCCCTCTATCCTCAAACTGTGACCCCTCGTTCTAGACCTCCCCAACATCGGGAACAATCTTCCTGCATCTAGCCTGTCCAATCCCTTTAGGATCTTATACGTTTCAATCAGATCCCCCCTCAATCTTCTAAATTCCAACGAGTACAAGCCCAGTTCATCCAGTCTTTCTTCATATGAAAGACCTGCCATCCCAGGAATCAATCTGGTGAACCTTCTTTGTACTCCCTCTATGGCAAAGATGTCTTTCCTCAGATTAGGGGACCAAAACTGCACACAATACTCCAGGTGTGGTCTCACCAAGGCCTTGTACAACTGCAGTAGTACCTCCCTGCTCCTGTACTCGAATCCTCTCGCTATAAATGCCAGCATACCGTTCGCCTTTTTCACCGCCTGCTGTACCTGCATGCCCACTTTCAATGACTGGTGTATAATGACACCCAGGTCTCGTTGCACCTCCCCTTTTCCTAATCGGCCACCATTCAGATAATAATCTGTTTTCCTATTTTTGCCACCAAAGTGGATAACTTCACATTTATCCACATTAAATTGCATCTGCCATGAGTTTGCCCACTCACCCAACCTATCCAAGTCACCCTGCATCCTCTTAGCATCCTCCTCACTGCTAACACTGCCACCCAGCTTCGTGTCATCCGCAAACTTGGAGATGCTGCATTTAATTCCCTCATCCAAGTCATTAATATATATTGTAAACAACTGGGGTCCCAGCACTGAGCCTTGCGGTACCCCACTAGTCACCGCCTGCCATTCTGAAAAGGTCCCGTTTATTCCCACTCTTTGCTTCCTGTCTGCTAACCAATTCTCCACCCACACCAATACCTTACCCCCAATACCGTGTGCTTCAAGTTTGCACACTAATCTCCTATGTGGGACCTTGTCAAAAGCCTTTTGAAAATCCAAATATACCACATCCACTGGTTCTCCCCTATCCACTCTACTAGTTACATCCTCAAAAAATTCTATGAGATTCGTCAGACATGATTTTCCTTTCACAAATCCATGCTGACTTTGTCCGATCATTTCACCGCTTTCCAAATGTGCTGTTATCACATCCTTGATAACTGACTCCAGCAGTTTCCCCACCACCGACGTTAGGCTAACCGGCCTATAATTCCCCGGTTTCTCTCTCCCTCCTTTTTTAAAAAGTGGGGTTACATTAGCCACCCTCCAATCCTCAGGAACTAGTCCAGAATCTAACGAGTTTTGAAAAATTATCACTAATGCATCCACTATTTCTTGGGCCACTTCCTTAAGCACTCTGGGATGCAGACCATCTGGCCCTGGGGATTTATCTGCCTTCAATCCCTTCAATTTACCTAACACCACTTCCCTACTAACATGTATTTCGCTCAGTTTCATGTCTTTTGAACAGTTATCTAATAAATTTAATTTGCCCAGATCCCATTTTTTCAGATATTTACAAATAAGAGACTTTTTAAATACCATGCTGCCTACCTTCCTGACCTCATACCCTACTAATATCATCGATAAAATTTTAGATTTAAATCCCTTTCAGAAGGGATTAATAGCACCTATTTATGATATAATTATGAAATTACAACCAGGTATATCTGATAAAATTAAAAATGAATGGGAAAGGGAACTTCAACTTTACCTGTCTATAGAGAAATGGGATAAAATTTTTCAGTTAGTCAGTACTTCCTCTATATGTGCTAAACATACATTAATACAATTTAAAGTAGCGCAATGGACCCATATGTCTAAAGATAAATTAGTCCGTTTTTATTCCCATATAAACCCTATTTGTGACAGATGTCACTCTGAGGTGGCTTCTTTAACTCATATGTTTTAGTCCTGTCCTCTTTTGGAAAAAGTCTGGAAAGATATTTTTGATATTATCTCAACAGTTTTGCGTTTTGATTTACAACCCCATCCTATTACAGCAATTTTTGGTTTGCCAATGGTAGAACATAGATTTTTATCCTCTTCAGCCTGTCGGATGATCGCATTTGTTACTTTAATGGCCAGAAGATCCATTTTATTGAACTGGAAGGAGACCAATCCTCCTATTACATTTCAATGGTTTTCCCAAACTATATTATGTTTAAATTTAGAAAAAATCAGAAGTGACATTTTTGATCCTTTGGTTAAATTTGAAGAGACTTGGAAACCATTTATTCAACATTTTCATATGATGTAATTTGACCTTTCCGAATCCTTCTTATTAACTTAAAATATATGAACAGAGGAGTGGAGTTGACTACATTATTGAACGTGTTTGATTTAAGATAATGGTCTAGCCTTGTTTTGTTCCGTTTGCTTTTTTCGGGTTTAGTATTTAGTCTTTTTTTTGTTTCTTTTTGGGAGGTTTCTTTGTATTTTTTTCTTTTTATTTCTTTTTTTCTCTATGATTATATCAAGAGTTTGGAAGTCTATTATACCTGTATTATTTGAAATCCTTTTTGTATATGCTCATCAACAATAAGGTTATTCCAATCTCTCTGTATCAACATTGTTATTCTGTTTATAATTTTGGAAAATTAATAAAAAGATTTAAAAAGAAAGAAAGAATAGTAAAGGCTAAAAATCACTGGTGGGATTTGTCTATAAGCCACCTAATAAAAATGTTGCAGTGGCAGAGGGGATTAACCAAGAAATAACTGAGGCTTGTAAGAACGGAACGGCAGTTGCATTGGAGGATTTTAACTTCCACATAGATTGGATGAACCAAGTTGGTCAAGGAAGTCTTGAGGAGGACTTCATAGAATGCATCCGTGATGGTTTTCTTGAGCAGCATGTTAGTGAACCTACAAGGGAAAATACTATCTTAGATCTAGTCCTGTGAAATGAGACAGGTAAAATTAACGATCTCGTAGTCAGGGATCCTCTTGGAAAGAGTGATCATAGTATGATTGTATTTCACATACAGATGGAGGATGAAATAGTTAGATCTAAAACTAGTGTATTATGCTTGAACAAGGAAGACTACAACAGGATGAGGGAGGAGTTGGCTAATGTAGATTGGGAGCATGGGTTATTTGGTAGGACAGTTGAGCATTGCTTTCAAAGAGATTTTTCACAGTGCTCAACAAAAGTATATTCCAGTCAAAAGTAAGGACAGTAAGTGTGGGGAGAGCCAGCCTTGGATAACTAAGGAAATAAAAGATAGTATCAAATTAAAAGCTCATGTGTACAAAGTTGCAAAGATTAGTGGGAGATTGGGGGATTGGGAAAACTTTAAAAAGCAACAAAGAAGAATTAAACAAGAAATAAGGAAAGGGAAGATAGAGTATGGAAGTACATTAGCACAAAATATAAAAACAGATAGCAAAAGTTTTTATGAGTATATAAAGCGGAAGAGGGTGGCTAAAGTTAACGTAGGTCCCTTGGAAGATGAGAAGGGGAAATTGATACTGGGTGATAAGGAAATGGCTGAGGCATTGAACGACTATTTTGTGTTGGTCTTCATGATGGAGGACCTGTCTAATATGCCAAAGAAGGATATTATGGATGAAATGGGGGGTGAGGACCTCGATAAAATCACTGTCACTAAAGAGATAGTGATGAGAAAACTTGAGGGCCTGAAGGTAGATAAGTCCCTTGGTCCTGATGGGATGCATCCCAGAGTGCTGAGGGAATTGGTGGAGGTTATAGTAGACATGTTGGTAATCATTTATCAAAACTCTCTAGACTCTGGGCAGGTCCCGGCAGATTGGAAGACAGCAAATGTTACGCACTTTTTTAAAAAGGATGTAGGCAAAAGACGGGCAACTATAGGCCAGTTAGCTTAACATCTGTAGTCGGGAAAATGCTTGAGACTGTCATTATGGAAGAAATAGCGCAACATTTAGAAAGGAGTGGTTCCATTAGACAAACGCAGCATGGATTCAGAAAGGGCAGGTCCTGTCTGACAAACTTGTTCTTTGAGGACATAGTGAGTGCAGTGGATAGAGGGGAACAGGTAGATGTCGTGTACTTGGATTTCCAGAAGGCATTCGATAAGGTGCCGCACAAGAGACTTATAAATAAAATACGGTTGCATGGAGTCGGAGAAAGTGTATTGGCATGAATAGTGGATTGGTTAACCAACAGAAGGCAGAGAGTTGGTATAAATGGGTGTTTCTCCGCTTGGTAGTCAGTGGTGAGTGGGGTGCCGCAGGGGTCGGTGCTGGGCCCGGAGCTGTTTACCATTTACATTGATGATTTGGAAGAGGGGACTGAGTGTAGCGTAGCAAAATTTGCTGATGACACTAAACTGAGTGGAAAATCAAATTGTACAGAGGATGTATACCAACTCTCTGCAGAGGGATATAGATAGGTTAAGTGAGTGGGCCAAGGTCTGGCAAATGGAATACAATGTTGGTAAATGCGAGATCATCCACTTTGGAAGAAATAATAGAAGAGCAGATTATTATTTAAATGGTGAAAGATTGCAGCATGCTGTTGTGCAGAGAGACTTGGGAGTGTTTGTTCATGAATCACAAAAAGTTGGCTTGCAGGTCAACAGGTTATTAAGAAGGCAAACAGAATGTTGGCCTTCGGTGCTAGAGGGATTGAATTTAAGAGCAGGGAGGTTATGCTGCAACTATACAGGGTACTGGTGAGGCCGCACCTGGAGTACTGTGTGCAGTTCTGGTCTCCATACTTGAGGAAGGATATACTGGCTTTGGAGGCAGTGCAGAGGAGGTTCACCAGGTTGATTCCAGGGATGAAGGGGTTAACCTATGAGGAGAGATTGAGTCGCCTGGGACTATACTCTTTGGAATTCAGAAGAATGAGAGGGGATCTTATAGAAACATACAAAATTTTGAAAGGGATAGATAAGATAGAAGTAGGAAAGTTGTTTCCATTGGTAGGTGAGACTAGAACTAGGAGACATTGCCTCAGGATACAGAGGAGAAGATTTAGGGTGGAGATGAGGAGAAACTGTTTTTTCCCAGAGAGTGGTGAATTCTCTGCCCAGGGAAGCAGTTGAGGCTTCTTCACTAAATATATTTAAGATACAGTTAGATAGATTTTTACATAGTAGGGGAGTTAAAGGTTATGGAAAAAAGATAGGCAGATGGAGCTGAGTTTACGGACAGATCAGCTATGATCTTACTGAACGGCAGGGCAGGCTCGATGGGCCGGATGGCCTACTCCTGCCCCTATTTCTTACGTTCTTATGTTCTAAGAAAGTTATTGGGAAGTTAGAGGCTTGAGAAGCTGTTAAAAATCAACAGAAGGCTACCAAAAAGTCGTTAAGAAGGAAAAGATGGAAAACAATCTGATAATGATGAGAGTGACACAGAAATACGTACCCTTGAGATTTACAATGTCAAAACCAGCAAAAGACAAGAAATAAGGCTTATGCCAGAGGTGAACGTAAAATTAATTAAAATGGAATTGGACACCGGCTCGTCTGTTTCCGTCATTCCATAAAATGAGCTTGAGTGGCATTTCAAAGATACTAAACTGAAGCCTATAGATATCCAACTAAAAACTTATACTGGAAAAATGATCACTCCAGTGGGAATGACATTCGTTACAGTGAAATACAACAACCAACAATCCACATTGAGCTTGTATGTGTAATAAACAGGAGGGTCAGCATTGTAGAGGCTGAGGCAACTACAACTTGATTGGAGATCCAACCTCCATTTGCATCCCACATCCCTTTTAATAGGATCAACCGAAACCGAATTGAGAAAGGTACTGGATGATGCCACAACTATCTCCATGCTGTACACCATGAACCGTTGCCCAACAGAAGGCGAACAAGTGTTGATGTCATCCTCTGTCCCCCGGTTGGAAAGCATATTGGACCAAGGAAGGACCATGCTGTTCAGAGAAATCGTGAAAGTGTTGAAAGCAGTGATCTGACCACAACAGTTGAATATGGTTTGGTTTCAAGCTGGAAGAGAATTCAAGGAACTTCAGGAAAGTTGCAAGCATTCAGCTTTGTTGAGTATAAAACCCCACAACCTGTATGAATTAAAGTCATTTCATAAACTTCAAGTGGGAGACACAGATAGGGCTTATAATAGAGCAAAAATTAGTGGGAATTTAAAGGATTGGGAAGATTTTAAAAAGCAATTTAAGGTAATCAAAAAAGTCATTAAGAAGGTAAAGATGGAATACGAAAGTAAGCTAGCCAGTAATATTAAAGAGGACACCAAAAGTTTCTTCAGATACATAAAGTGTAAAAGAGAGGCGACAACAAAATTGCGGAGGAACTGAAAAAGTATTTTGCATCAGTCTTCACTGTGGAACACATTAGCAGTATGGCAGAAATTCCAAGTACAGTGGGCGTGAAGTGTGTGAAGTTACCATAACTAGAGAGAAGGTTCTTGGGAAACTGGAAGGTGTGAAGGTGGTTAACTCACTTGGACCAAGATGGCATACACTCTGAAAGAGGTAGCTGAAGAGATTGTGGAGGCATTAGTACTGATCTTTCAAGCATTAATAGACTTTGGAATGGTTCTGGAAGACTGGAAAAATGCAAATGTCACTCCACTCTTCAAGAAGGGAGAGAGACAGAAGAAAGGAAACTATAGGCCATTTAGTTTGACCTCAGTGATTGGGAAGATGTTGGAGTCAATTATTAAGGATGAGTTCTCAGGATACTTGGAGGCACATGATAAAATAGGCATAGTCAGCATGGTTTCCTCAAGGGAAAATCTGACTTAACAAATCTGTTGGAATTCTTTGAAGAAATAACAAACAGGATAGACAATGAAGAATCAGTTGACGTTGTGTGGATTTTCAGAAGGCCAGTGACAAAGTTCCACACATGAGGCTGCTTAACTAGCTACGAGCCCAATGTATTACAGGAAAGATTCTAGCATGGATACAGCGGTGGCTGATTGGCAGGAGGCAAAGAGTGGGAATAAAGGGAGCCCTTCCTGACTGGCTGCCAGTGACTAATGGTGTTCCACAGAGTTCTGTGTTGGGACCGATTTTTTTACGTTATATGTCGATGATTTGGATGACGGAATTGATGGCTTTATTGCAAAGTTTGTAGATGATATGAAGATAGATGGAGGGTAGGTAGTTTTGAGGAAGTAGAAAGGCTACAGAAGGACTTAAATAGATTAGGAGAAAGGGTAAAGAAGTGGCAGATGGAATACAGAGTTGGGAAGTGTATGGTCATGAACTTCGGTAGAAGAAATGAAAGGGTTGACTATTTTCTAAATGGAGAGAAAATACAAAAAAAAAGAGATGCAAAGGGACTTGGGAGTCCATGTGCAGGATTCCCTACAGGTTAATTTGCAGGTTGATTCTGTGTTGAGGAAAGCGAATGCAATGTTAGCATTTATTTCAAGAGGACTAGTTTATAAAAGCAAGGATGTAACGTTGAGTCTTTATAAAGCACTGTTAAGAAACATAGAAACATAGAAACATAGAAAATAGGTGCAGGAGTAGGCCATTCGGCCCTTCGAGCCTGCACCGCCATTTATTATGATCATGGCTGATCATCCAACTCAGAACCCCGCCCCAGCCTTCCCTCCATACCCCCTGACCCCTGTAGCCACAAGGGCCATATCTAACTCCCTCTTAAACATAGCCAATGAACTGGCCTCAACAGTTTGCTGTGGCAGAGAATTCCACAGATTCACCACCCTCTGTGTGAAGAAGTTTTTCCTAATCTCGGTCCTAAAAGGCTTCCCCTCTATCCTCAAACTGTGACCCCTCATTCTGGACCTCCCCAACATCGGGAACAATCTTCCCGCATCTAGCCTGTCCAATCCCTTTAGGATCTTATACGTTTCAATCAGATCCCCCCTCAATCTTCTAAATTCCAACGAGTACAAGCCCAGTTCATCCAGTCTTTCTTCATATGAAAGACCTGCCATCCCAGGAATCAATCTGGTGAACCTTCTTTGTACTCCCTCTATGGCAAAGATGTCTTTCTTCAGATTAGGGGACCAAAACTGCACACAATACTCCAGGTGTGGTCTCACCAAGGCCTTGTACAACTGCAGTAGTACCTCCCTGCTCCTGTACTCGAATCCTCTCGCTATAAATGCCAGCATACCGTTCGCCTTTTTCACCGCCTGCTGTACCTGCATGCCCACTTTCAATGACTGGTGTATAATGACACCCAGGTCCCGTTGCACCGCCCCTTTTCCTAATCGGCCACCATTCAGATAATAATCTGTTTTCCTATTTTTGCCACCAAAGTGGATAACTTCACATTTATCCACATTAAATTGCATCTGCCATGAGTTTGCCCACTCACCCAACCTATCCAAGTCACCCTGCATCCTCTTAGCATCCTCCTCACTGCTAACACTGCCACCCAGCTTCGTGTCATCCGCAAACTTGGAGATGCTGCATTTAATTCCCTCATCCAAGTCATTAATATATATTGTAAACAACTGGGGTCTCACTTGGGGTATTATGAGCAGTTTTGGGCCTCTTATCTTAGAAAGGATGTGCTGAAACTGGAGAGGGTTCAAAGGAGGTTCACTAAAATGATTCGAGGATTGAATGGCTTGTCATATGAAGAGCGTTTGATGGCTCTGGGCCTGTATTCACTAGAATTCAGAAGAAGGAGGGGTGACCTCATTGAAACCTATCAAAGGGTGAAAGGGCTTGATAGAGAGGATTTAGGAGGGGATGTTTCCTATGGTGGGAGAGTCTAAGACCAGACGACACAGCCTCAGAATTGAGGGGCATCCTTTTAGAATGAAGATGAGGAGGAATTTCTTTAGCCAGAGACTGGTAAATCTGTGGAATTCTTTGTCACAGACAGCTGTGGAGGGCTAGCCTTTATGTACATTTAAGGCAGAGGTTGATAGATTCTTGATTGGTCAGGGCATGAAGGGATACATGGAGAAGGCAGGAGACTGGGACTGAAAGGAAAATCAGGTCAGCCATAATGAAATGACGGGGCAGACACGGTGGGCCAAATGACCTAATTCTCTCCTATATCTTATGGTTTCATGGTCTTAAAAAGCTGTTTGCAAATGTACATGCAAAGACCAAAGCCCAGCTGGATGAATGGAAGGCCAAAAGAGAAAGGAGTCGATGAAAACAGAGGATTCAACAGACGATGTCATGGATGAGGAAATCGAGAGATTAGATCATAGAAGGATTAATAAGAGAATACCCCTGTAAACCAAATGGAGCTTCGCAAGATCAAGATGCACATCCTAGAAAGAAGAAAGAAGGTGAGAAAAAGAAAGACAAGAAGTTGAAAAGGAGAGAAGAGATAGAGAGAAATAATGTGAGCGAGGAAGAGACAGTCTTGAAAAGGAGAAGGAACGTGAGAAAGAAAAAGAGCAGGATAGAGAGAGAAAGAAACTGAGACCAGGGGAGAAGCAAGGATCGAAGTAGATCCAGAGAGAAAAGCAGAGAAAGGGAGAAGAAAGGTGGCCAGAGCTGTCAGAACCATTTCCTGCAGACCCAGAATCAACTCTTACTACCACCATGGAGGAGACGCAGAACCTGAGATTGCTTTCACAGGTATAAGTCTCACCGGCCAAACAGAGTGACCACCCCCGTCAGGAAAAATGTTATCCCACCAGAGTAAAAAATACTCCACAGCATTTAAATCTTCAGGGCTGAATGGGACAATTTAAAAATTTACTATGCTGTGGATGTCTATATAGTAGTTGTATTATCTATAATATAATATTCTGTGTATATAATTGAGATGCATTCTATATTGAGTTGGAGTTCATAGCTAAGCAGGGAGGAGTCTTATGTATTTAATATTTCGGTACTGTAAATTTATTGCTTTATTAAGCATTCATATTCATTTAATTAATTATAGGTTACATGTAAAAATACATGAATTGCCTATGTCAAAATGACTTAAGTAAAGAACAAACTAAGACTCACACCTCTCGGCTCTCTTGTCCTCCTTTGAATTAGTTTAATGTTTTGGAAGTGACAAAACATAGCCATTCTAAATTGTCCTTTGATAGGTTAGGGTTAAATCAGGATTGCAGGAGGTTGCTAGGTGGTATGTTTCGGAGGGCCGGAAAGGCCTGTTCCACACTGTATCTCTAAATGAATAAAAATTCATTAGCATGTCTTTGAGATGGGATTGGGCTGATGAGGAACTGGAGCAGCCAAGAGAAACACACACAGTCACAGGGAAAGCGTGCAAACTCGGCACAGACAGCACCTACGGTCAGGACTGAACCAGCTCACTGGAGATGTGAGGCAGCAGTTCTACTTGATTTGCCACTGTGCTAATTCCATTGCAAGTGCGACAGCCAATTTTACCGAGTTATGCTTTTGTTCCCGAAATCTCTCACAAGAAAAATCAGATTCATTTTGTACAATATATCTTTCCTTCGTGTTTACAGGAAGCTGCTTCACAATTAGCTTATATGAGTTTCCTAAGGATTTAAGTTCCTCACAGGAAGTCTTGCTTTCATGAAATCATCTCTTTTGTGCCAGGACGACTGAAATTGTATCTCTTATATCAACATTATACAGACTCGTACGTGTGGGTAACAGCATCCTACCTGAATTCTTCACAGCTTGGTCTGGCAAGACCGCAATGAAATGCAGATAGTTGGGAGTGCAGCCCAGGCAAGTCTAGAGAACATAAAACACCACAGCACAATACAGACCCTTCGGCTGGCAATGTTGTACCAACATTTTAGTCTATTCTAAAGTGAATCTAACAGTTAGATTCTAAACCTTCCCTCCTGTGTAGCCTTCCATCTTTCGATTATCCATGTGCCTATCTAAGATTTTCTTAAAAGCCAATAATGTATCTGACTCTACCACTACCCCTGGCAGGGCATTCCATGTACTCACCACTCTCTGTGTAAAGAACTTAGCTCTGACATCCCTGCTATACTTTCCTCCAACCACCTTAAAATTACACCCCCTCATCTTAGACATTTCTGCACTGAGAAAAAATCTCTGGCTGTCCACTTGATCTATGCCTCCTATCATCTTATACACCTCTATCAAGTCACCGCTCATCCTCCTTCACTCCAAAGAGAAAAACCCCAGCTCATTGAAGCTATCTTCATCAAATAATCCAGCCTCCCCTCCATTGTCCCCTGCTGCTTCAAGCAAACAGCCAACATAATCAAAGATCCTTCCCACCCTGGTCATTATCTCTTCTTTCCCTTCCCCTTGGGCAGAAGATACTAAAGCCTGAAAGCACGTACCACCAGGCTCAAGGACAGCTTCTATCTCACTGTTATGAGACTCTTGAACAATAAGATGGACTTTTGGCCTCACAATCTATAATCTTATACTTCATCATTTCCCCGCACTGCACTTTTTCAGTGGCTTTTACACATTGTTATTGAGTTAACTTGCTCTAGCTCAATGCACTGTGTAATGACGTGATCTGTATGAACAGTATGCAAGACAAGCTTTTAAATGTACCTTGGTTCACTCATTATCTGCCATGTTATATGATGTGGGTGATTATGGACTTTCCATGACCATGATTGTTCTTGGCAAATTTTTCCACAGAAGTGGTTTGCCATTGCCTTCTTCTGGGCAGTGTCTTTACAAGATGGGTGACCCCCAGCCATTATCAATATCTTTCAGAGACTGTCTGCCTGGTGTCATTGGCTGCATAGCCAGGGCTTGTGATCTGCTCCAGCTGCTCGTACGACCTCACATGACCCTGATCCGGGCTGGAGGGGTTACTCCTTGCCCAAGGGTGACCTACTCAAGAACTTGTACGTCTCAAATAGATTACCCCACATTCTTCTAAACCCCATGAAACTCAGAGTAAATCGCTTACATGGTAATAAATAAATACAACAATAAATACAGCCATGGACACAGGATGGTGCAAACATTGTAGAGAAATCTGAAGTGGTGTAAAATGAAATATTAAAGTAACGATTATGAAATAACTGAGATAGGATTAAGAGTCCAAGAATGTGGTACAACAAGACCTGACAGTGGATAGTAAAAAGCACCAAGAGGATCACCAGGGTCTTCCTCCCCACTATCTGTGACCTTTACTGGGAGCGTTGTACATAAAGGGCCCATGGGATTGTTGAGGATCCCTACCACCCAGCCCACAATCTCTTTGACCCACTACCGCCAGGAAGGTGGTACGGGAGCCTCAGGACGAGGACTGCCAGACTGGGTAAGAGCTTCTTCCCTCAGACTGTGAGAGCCACCACCAAGGTCTCATCACAATGACAGTGAGCCTCTTACTGTTTACTTGTGCTACGCACTACATACACTTCGAATTATATTTTATTAACTTATTTGTGGTAATATCTTGTTTTATGCGCTGTGTGTGATATATGCTTTGTGGGTGCACCGTGGTCTGGAGGAACATTGTCTTGTTGTATATATATACAGTCAGATGACAATAAACCTGAACTTGAACTTGGTACCATCAGGAATAGATGAGAGAGAGATGATTGCTTCAGTCTGACAGAAAGAGTTTAGTTTTATTAGTCATGTGTACGTTGAAACATTGAAGTACAGTGAACCATAGACCAGTGAGTTTTACTTCAGCAGTGGGCAAGCTGTTGGAGCAGATCTGGAGTGGCAGGATTTATAAGCATTTGGAGAGACGTAATCTGATTAGGGACAGTCAGCATGGCTTTGTCAAAGGCAAATCATGCCTTCCAAGTCTGATTGAATTCTTTGAGAATTTGTAAAACACATTGATAAAGGTTGAGCAGTGGATGTAGTGTATATTGATTTCAGAAGGCATTTGATAAGATTCCCCACGCAAGGCTCATTCAGAAAGTAAGGAGGTAAGGGATGCAAGGAGCCCTTGCTTTGTGGATCCAGAATTGGCTTGCCCACAGAAGGCGAAGGGAGGTTGCAGAGATCTCTCATACCTTTTTGACAGATCACCTTTTGAAGATGTCTTCGATGGTTGGGAGGCTAGTGCCCATGATGAAGCTGGCTGAGTTTGCAACTTTCTGCTGCTTTTTATTTTAAAGAATCAGCAAGAAACAGGCCTTTCTAATCCACAAAGCTACACTGCTCAGCAACCCACCTACTTCACCCGAGCTTAATCACAGGGCGATGTACAATGACTAATTAACCTACGAAATGCTACGTCTTTGGAATATGTGAGGAAACCGGAGCACCCGGAGGAAACTCACACAGTTATTGGGCAGAACGTACAAACTCCTTACAGATAGCACTGGAGTTGAACTCTGAACTCTGACAACCCAAACTGTGATAGTGTGGCATGAACCGCTTTACTACTGTGGTGCCCCAAACCTCTGCATCTTTTTTCAATCATAGGCAATGGCCATCAACCCCATACCAGATGGCGATGCAACCAGTTTGAATGCTCTGCATGGTACATCCGTAGAAATTTGATTGTCCTTAGTGACGAACCAATTCTCCTCAAACTCCTGATGAAATATAGTCACTGAACTGTCTTCTTTGCAATTGCATCAATGTGTTGAACCCAGGATAGATTTTCAGAGATGTTGACACCCAGGAATTTGAATCTGCTCACCCTTCAATGAAGCCTGGTGTGTGTTCCTTTGACTTCTCCTTCCTGAAGTCCTCCTGACCAAACCAGATAACCAGGAGGAAATCCAGCTGGTCATAGGGGAACATACAAACCCCTTACCAAGAGTGGTAGAAATTGACCACTGACTTTACAAGCGACACGCTGTAAAGTGTTGTGCTAACTGCTACGCCACCCTGCTGGTGCATGGGTGGAAGAGGCTGTTCTTAAAGTTGATTGTCCGAGCTTTCAGGATTCTGCATCTTCTTCCAGACTAGAAGAGAGAACAGGAAATGGCCAGGGTGGCAGGTTGGAGAATCAAAAAATGGAGGGTTTGCTCTCTGCAAAAGATGCTGAAAATTCAAGGCTAAGCAAAAATAAAATACAAGTGATTCTGCAAAAATTGGAAATCTGGAGCAACACACACACAAACTGCTTGAGGAACTCTGCAGGTCAGGCAGCATCTGTGGTAGCATTGACTGACCATTTCCCTCCACGGAGACTGCCTGCCCTGCTGAGTTCCTCCAGGTTTATGCTTGCGTTGTTTACATAAAAGATCTAAGGTTATCCTGCATGGAATTATCTAATCCAGAGACCTGTGGATGCTCAGTTGTTGGGACTGACAGACTCCTGATTACTAATGGAACCAAAGGATATGGGGCAGCCAATACTCTGCTGGAGGAAGTCCACGGGTCGAGCGGGATCTGTGAGGAGAAAGGAATTGCCAGCATTTTGAGTCAAGACACTATCATTCTATGAATAGAGAGGAAAATGGCCAATATAAAGAGGGAGTGGGAAAGGTGAGAGAGGGACTAGTAGGTGACTGGGGACTGAGGAGGCAGGAAGGACAATGGAGTCAGGTAGGGGAAGGGGCAGGGTGGAGTTGGGAGGCACAGGCTGACGCATGATAGATGGAGTGAGGTGCAGGTGGGTGAGGTGGAACTGGAGAAAAGAGGCTGGAGACTCATATAAAAGCAGACAAATATTAACAGCACAAAATCCTGGAGGAGCTCAGCAGCATCTATGGAGAAGAATAAACAGTCAACATTTCAGACTGAGACCTTAATCAGGACTGTAAACAATGGGGGAAGAAGCCAGAATATGAACTCGGGGGAGGGGAAGCCTAGATGGGCCGAAGGGCCCATTTCTGTGCTGTAGTGCTCTATGACTCCTGATGAATGGCCTCGGTCTGAGACGTCCACGAGCTCTTCCAGCATTTTGTGTGTGTTGCTCAAGATTTCCAGCATCTGCAGAATCACTCGTGTTTACCAATGCTAGTAGTGTTGGAATCTGGTAGGTACAGAAGGTACCATTACGGGAGAGGTGTGGGTCAGATAGCTCCAGACCCAAAGGGAATCATAAACACAAGAGATTCTGCAGATGCTGGAAATCCAGAGCATCACACGCAAAATGCTGGAGGAACTCAGCAGGTCAGGCAGCATCTATGGAGGGGAATAAAGAGTTAACATTTTGTGCCGAGACCCGAGACTCTGCCAGAATAAGAAGCTGGGGAGAGGGAAAGGAGTACAAGCTGGAAGGTGATAGGTGAATCCAGGTGAGGGAGAACAAAACATTTACACAAGAGATTCAGCAGATGCTGGAAATCCAAAGCAACACACACAAAATGCTGGAGGAACTTAGCAGGTTAGGCAGCATCCATGGAAAAGAGTAAACAGTTGACCTTTTGGGCCGCGGCCCTTCGTCAGGACTGGGTGAGTTATTGTGCATTCAGAGGTGCTCCTGCTAGTCCTGAGGGGGAAGGTGGATTGGTGGGGGGGGCGGGGAATGAAGTCAGGAGCTGGGAGGTGATTGGTGGAAAAGGTAAAGGGCTGGGGAAGAAGGGATCTGACAGAAGAGGGAGAAAGGGAAGGGGGTACCTGGGGGAGGTGAATGGAGGTGAACGGAGATGAGCCTGAAATCAAATGAACAGACGTGATGTTGACTGGTGAAACAATCTCTTGTGTTTATCTTGGCTTGATTGTCGTGAGAGATTGGGAGAATCAGGAAACACACCAAAGCAAGAGAAAGCGTAACTAATATTATAATCCCCAATCATTAGTTATGCATTTCATTTCACAGTCAATAATAAAGGAACACACAACACATATAAATTAAAGATATTCAGCCAATTTCATGGCTGTATTCAATTTCACCTGATCAGGAAGTGCATTTTGTGGTGACTATCAGCGCTGAACTGGAATGTAAAATCCGTAATGGTACACTTTAGATTCAAAGTAAGATTTTATGTATTCTTACACTTTATTAGTCAAGTAACATTTACTGTCATTTAACTATATACATGTATATAACATATATAACCATATAATGTATATAGAAATGAGACATTTCTCTGAACCAGGGTATAAAGTACAGTAGTACACGTAATACATGAAACTTATGAAGTTAAGGAAAAAACTATACATGAATCATACATAAATAACGAACTAAAGTGCATTAATATTAAATATTGTAAGGTATCGAACAGATTAACCAGTGACACTTTGAGTACAATGCAACAGGAAGTTCAAAAGTCTAACGGCCTTGAGGAAAAAACTGTCTCTCATCCTGGCCATTCTTTGAATTTGCCAGAAGGCATGTGGAAGATTCTGAAATCAGCTGGAAGAAGGTTCTGTGGTCTGATGAAACCCAAATTGAGCTTTTTGGCCATCTGACTAAACGCCATGTGTGGTGTAAGCCAAACACTGCACCTCAGCAAAAACACACCATCTCTACCATGAAGCATGGTGGTGGCTGCATCATGCTGTGGGGATGCTTCACTGTAGCAGGCCCTGGAAGGCTTGTGAAGGTAGAAGGTAAAATGAATGCAGCAAAATACAGGAAAATCCTGGAGGAAAATCTGATGCAGTCTACAAGAGGACTATGACTTGGGAGAAGATTTGTTTTCCAGCAAGCTAATGACCCCAAGCATAAAGGCAAAGCTACACAGGAATGGCTTAAAAACAACAAAGTTAATGTCCTGGAGTGGCCAAGTCAGAGTCTGGACCTCAATGTAATTGAGAATTTGTGGCTGGACTTGAAAAGGGCTGTTCACTCACAATCCCTATGTAATCTGACAGAGCTTGAGCAGTTTTGTAAAGAATGGGGAATAATTGTAGTGTCCAGATGTGCAAAGCTGATAGAGACCTATCCACACAGACTCAAGGCTGTAATTGCTGCCAAAGGTGTATCTACTGAATACTGGCTTGAAGGGGGGTGAGTAATCATGTAATCAAATATTTGTCTTTAACAATTGTAATAAATTTAGACCAATTTGTAGAAATTTGTTTTCACTTTGACACGAAAGAATCTTTTCTGTGGATCAGTGTCAAAAAAGCCGAATTAAATCCATTGTGAATCAATTTTGTAAAACAATAAAACATGAAAACTTACAGGGGGTGGGGGTAAATACTTTTTATAGGCATTGTGTATGTATGTGTGTGTTGCGTATATATATATAGCGGGGTGGAGATAATCTCTACCAAAGGAGATGTAAAGCGCTTCTTCCCCTCGCTAGCCTGCAGGACCCTTGGGAAAGGTGTAGCACTTGCTTAGCACCCCGATCAGGGTGACATGAAGCCATGGAAGCAGGTGGTGGATGGTCGTATGAGCAGCCGGTGCAGATCACAAGTCGTGTTTATGTGACCATTAACACCAAGTATTGATAATGGCTGAGGTTACCCGTCTTGTAAAGACACTGCCCAGAAGGCGAGGGCAAACTACTCCTGTAGAAAGCTTTGCAAGGACAACCATGGTCAAGGGAAGACCATGATTGCCTACGACATGCAACACGGCGCATAACAAAATGTGTTCAAAGTGGAGGTTGATAGGTTCTTGATTAGAAAGGGCATCAAAGGTTACGGGGAGAAGGCAGGAGAGTGGGGTCTAGAGGGATAATAAATCAGCCATGGTTGAATGGTGGAAAAAATCCGATGGGCTGAATAGTTTGCTTCTGCTATGTATGTCTTAAGGTTTTATGATCCTTGGGAAACCCACATTTGACCATGAAGAAATATTTAATGTGATTCATTGCTTTCGGCTCAAAGCCAATTATTTTATCTATCCAAGCTGGCACTGACTGCGGCATAGCAGGAGACTGGGTTGTGCTAACCAGCCTTTCCTGTGGAGTGAAAACAAAAACATGCTGGAAGCACTCGGCAGGTCCGGGAGCACCCATGTCAAGGGAAACAGAGTTGACATCTCAGGTCAAGAGTGCTTCATTAAAACTGAAAACAAGAGAAGGAAAATGCAAGAAGGCCAATACATTTTAACCTTGCATGGCCTGTTACTACCTTTTTCCCAAGCTCTACAAACAGGAATAAGCTTAGGGGCTCCACACCACCAGGTTCAGGAACAGTTATTACCCCTTCAACCAGTGTGGATCATTTCACTCACCTCAACATTGAACTGATTCCACAATCTATGGACTCACTTTCAAGGACTCCACATCTCATGTTCTCAGTGTTTTTATTTATATATTTGCACAGTTTGTCTTCTTTTGCACATTGGTTGTTTGTCAGTCTTTGTTTTTGCGTGGCTTTTCATTGATTCCATTGTGTTTGCAAGCCTGCAAGAAATTGAGTCTCAGGATTGTTTAAGATGACATGTAAGTACTTTGAACTTTGCTTTTGCCCCATTAAACCTCCCTTATTTTGACTTTCTCCTTCCCATACTTTATACTTTATTGTCGCCAAACAATTGATACTAGAACATACAATCATCACAGCGATATTCAATTCTGCGCTTCCCAATCCCTGGATTACAAATATTAAATATTAAAAATAGTTAAAATTAGTCAATATTAAAAATTTAAATTATAAGTCATAAATAGAAAATAGAAAAATGGAAAGTAAGGTAGTGCAAAAAAAAACCGAGAGGCAGGTCTGGATATTTCAAGGGTACGGCCCAGATCCGGGTCAAGATCCGTTCAGCAGTCTTATCACATTTGGAAAGAAGCTGTTCCCAAATCTGGCCGTACGAGTCTTCAAGCTCCTGAACCTTCTCCCGGAGGGAAGAGGGACGAAAAGTGTGTTGGCTGGGTGGGTCGTGTCCTTGATTATATTGGCAGCACTGCTCCAACAGCGTACGGTGTAAAGTGAGTCCAAGGATGGAAGATTGGTTTGTGTGATGTGTTGGGCTGTGTTCACGATCTTCTGCAGCTTCTTTCGGTCTTGGACAGGACAACTTCCATACCAGGTTGTGATGCACCCTAGAAGAATGCTTTCTACGGTGCATCTATAAAAATTAGTGAGGGTTTTAGGGGTCAGGCCAAATTTCTTTAGTTTTCTTGGGAAGTAAAGGCGCTGGTGGGCCTTCTTGGCAGTGAACTCTGCTTGGTTGGACCAAGTCAGGTCATTTGTGATATTGACCCCGAGGAACTTAAAGCTTTTAAAAACGCAAACAACAGGAATTCTGCAGACGCTGGAAATTCAAGCAACTTTTATGTGTGTAACTTAAAGCTTTTGGCCTGTTCCACTTGCGCACCACCGATGTAAATCGGGTCGTGCAGTCTGCTACTCCTTCTGAAGTCAACAACTAATTCCTTCGTGTCGCTGACATTGAGGGATAGGTTATTGACTTCACACCATGTCACCAGGTCCTTAATTTCCTCTCTGTACTCAAACTCATTATTACCTGAGCTACAGCCTACAATTGTTGTGTCATCAGCAAACTTATATATTGAGTTTGATGGAAACTTGGCTACACAATCATGGGTGTACAGTGAGTACAGCAGGGGGCTGAGTACACAGCCTTGTGGGGCACCGGTGCTCAGAGTGACTGTAGAGGAGAGCTTGTCCCCTATTTTTACAGCCTGGGTCCTGTCTGTGAGGAAGTTGAAGATCCAGCTGCAGATCTGAGTGCAAAGGCCCAGGTTCCGGAGCTTAGGAATCAGTTTATTTGGAACGATGGTATTGAAGGCAGAGCTGTATTCAATGAAAAGGAGCCTTACATATGCATCTTTATTCTCCAGGTGTTCTAAGGAGGAATGTAGGGCCAGAGAGATGGCATCTGCCGTTGAGCTGTTGCTCCGGTAGACGAATTGCAAAGCGTCGAGGTTGACCGGTAGGCCGTGGTTGATGTGCGCCATAACCAATCTCCCGAAGCACTTCATAGCAATTGATGTCAGAGCCACAGGTCGATAGTCATTCAGGCATGCCATCTTGCTCTTCTTCCGCACTGGGATTATTGTTGCCTTCTTAAAACACGAGGGGATCTTAGACTGAAGCAAGGAGCAGTTGAAGATGTCAGCAAACAATCCAGCTAGCTCACTTGTACAGGCCCAGCGAACCCATCACGGGACGCCATCTGGGCCCATCGCCTTCCTTGGATTTATCTTCAGGAAGGCCCTTCTAACGTCCTCCTTGGTGATGATGAATCTCGATGCCACCAGGTCCGGTTCATCCGGAGGGAGTGGGACGCTCCTCTTCTGTTCGAATCTTGCGTAGAATACGTTAAGTTCATCAGGAAGAGAAGCGCCATAGTTATTGATATTCCCAGCCTTTTCTTTGCACCCAGTGATCTCATTTAGACCCTGCCATAGTCTACTGGCATCCCGCTGGTTAGCCTGGGCTTCCAACTTGGCTAGATATTGCCTCTTGGCGCCCTTAATGGTTTTCCGGAGTTCACGCCTGGATTCCGTGTAGCGACTGGTATCCCTGTACTTAAAAGCCGCAGCTCTCGCCTTTAAAAGGGACCTGACCTCATAATTCATCCAAGGTTTCCGGTTAAGGAATACCCGGATCGTTTTGCGAGACACACAGTCCTCCATGTATTTCCAAATAAAGTCTGTGACAGCTGAGGCATACTTATCGAGGTTAGCTGCCGAGTCCTTGAATACTAACCAGTCCACCGATTCAAAGCAGTCACGGAGAACTTCATCTGTCTCCTCCGTCCGACGCGACACTACTTTTGACACCGTGACCTCCTGCTTCAGTTTCTGTTTGTAAGAGGGGAGGAGGAGTATGGCCTGATGGTCCGATTTTCCGAAGTGAGGTCGTGGGACAGAACGGTAGGCATCCTTGACTGCTGTGTAGCAGTGGACAAGTATATTCGGGCCTCTAGTGGGGCAGGAGACATGTTGGTATAAGTTTGGCAGCACCTTTCTGAGGTTGGCCTGGTTAAGGTCCCCGGCTGTAATGAGCAAAGCTTCCGGATACCTGGTCTCAAGTTCACTGATGTTGGCATACAGTATGTTCACAGCACACTCCACGTCCGCCTGGGGGGGAATGTAGACCGCTGTCAGTATGACCGAGGTGAAGGGACGACACTTCACTGACAGGTGTTCCAGGTCCGGACTGCAGGAGCTTGTCAGTGCCACTGTGTCCGAGCACCACCCAGTGTTGATCAGTAGGCAGACACCACCTCCCCTTGTCTTGCCCGAAGACGCTGTGCAGTCCATCCAATGGATCGAAAATCCCTCCGGTCGGATGCCACAGTCGGGGGTGGCAGGGGAGAGCCAGGTCTCGGTGAAACAGAATACACAGCAGTTCTGCATCTCCCTGCGGTATGTAAGTCTCCCTTTAAGATCATCCACCATGTTCTCTATGGCTTGCACATTAGCTGGTAGGGACCCTGAAGCCCCTCAGCTTTAACCTGAGCAGCGCCCAGCTCTTTTCCCGCGCTTCCCCGGTAAGTAGTGCATCTCTCCGGGTTTCCATCAATGCAGTGTGTTGTTGTCAGCTCTTTGAGGTTGGTGGACGCGTCCCGCGCTCCGGATCGGGCCGAGTAACGGGGGCGGCTCCGCTGCCACTTCCAGCTGCCGGGGGCCCAGGCTGTCGACTGGGGCAGGCCCTGAAGCCGACACGTAATCCCGGACAGCCAGGCTCCTTGCTGAAACAAGTCCTTAAGCCGAGTCATGGTTGCGGAGGCCTCCGCTCCAGTCGAGCCTCGGGCTCGATTTCCGAGGTCGGCGGCGGAGGCCTCACTTCCGGCAGCTGTGGATGGCCACCAACAGGGCTTTACGGTGGTCGCTCCGGGGAAGCGTCTGGGGCACCTTGAGGTCTCCGCCGTCACTTCTGTGTGGTCGTCTGCTCCGGAGAAGTGCTGGTCGGAATGAGCCGCGTCTCCAAGCGCTCCGGCACGGTAGCAGACCGCGGGTCTCCAGGAATGTGGTGGGCCTCGCTGGTCGGGTCCAGGTGCGGTCCGGAGTTTAAGAAGCAATTCTGGCGCAGTGGTCTCCAGCTGGGTCAGTAGCTTCGCCAGGATGTTGTTGATCTTGCTAGATGTAGCAGATTGAAGGGTTAGAAAGGTTTCTCGGGTATAGGATAGTGGAGAGGGCAGTTTGCTCGGGAGAGCACGCGTAAAGTTGCCAGTTACCGGCGCCATCTTACATATACATTCAAGACACCCATGACACTCTTAGCCACTTTGAGCCTATGATGGATAGACTTACAGAGAGATAGAGTAGAGAAACAGAACATTCTTACAGAGATTGAGTATAGAAACCCAACATGTTCATACTGACGTTTCCGCCCACTTTCAGTCCATATTCTTCTATGCCTTGCTGGCAGATATGCAAAAATTGACAGGGGAAATGCAAGCAATCTCCCCCCACTGAGGTTGGTTAGACTAGAACCCAAGGTCATAGGTTGAGGGTGAAAGGTGAAATATTTAAGAGGAACCGGAGGTGGAACTTCTTCAGTTGTCTGTGGCAATAAATTCCACAGATTCACCACCCTTTGAATAAAGAAATTCCTCCTCAACTCTGTTCTCAAGGGATGTCCTTCTAGTTTGAGGTGGTGCCCTCTGGTCCTAGGCTCACCCACTAATGGAAACATCCACTCTACATTATCCCCTCTTATTAAGAAAAGAAAACCCAGGGTTACGGGTGCTGGAAGACCACCACCCATAAATTCCACTACAAGTTACAGACTTTCCCAACTTGGAAATGATTATGGTGCCTTTATAATGTGTGTGTCCAAACCTTTGATCTCTCTACTCACCAGAAGGCTGAAGGAGGCAGCTCACTGCCACCTTCTTAAGGGGCAATGCTATGGGTCAGAAATGGCAGCTTTGCAACTGTCCACAACCAGGAAACAGGAGTAAACAAATGTTTCTACCACCCACAAAGGTGATTTATTCCGAATCCTTCTCACTTGTTGAGCAACATTTTTTTTTCTAATGCTATGGCAGTTACCAAACTCAGAGTAAGAAGATGCGGAATCTAGAAGAAGGAGCCTGTAATTGGATGGGAGACAGGCATCAGTACACGGAAAACTAATTCCTACTCACCATGAGGCACAGCCGTACTGTAGTGTAGAGGTTAGCACATCTACTTACAATGCCAATCTCACATCTACTTACAATGCCAATCTAGGCTCAATTTCCACTGCTTTCTTCAAGGAGAAGTTTGTACATTCTCCCTGTGATTGCATGGGTTTCTTCCGGGTGCTCCCGTTTCCTCTCCAAGGCGTAGGGATAGTGAGTTATGAGTATGCTACGTTGACAGCAGAAGCATGAGAACATTTGCAAGCTGCCCTAGGCACAATGCTCGGTCTGTGCCAGTCGTTGACAGAAACCAGTGCACTTGACTGCAAGTTTCAAAGTCAAAGTACATGTACATGTGACAAATAAAACTAATCTTTATCTTAACAGTACATAACCAATTTCAGGATGTATAATCTGGATTTAAGTGCTCATATTTCAATGAAGGGAAGCATAGGCTGATGTAAAATGGTTGTTAAGAATGAATTCATTCATTTGACCAAGGGACCCTCGACCCGGTAAGCTGTCTTATGTATTTATACTTATTGTGTATTTTTTCATCATTGTGTTAGACCATAATTCATCTTATTATGATTTTTCATGCTGCATCGCATCCACGGTAACAATTATTTCATTCTCCTTTACACTGTGTACTGGAAATGACATTAAACAATCTTGAATCTCGATCTTGAATCTTTATTTCCTTCTGAGCGCAATTCATCAATGTCTCCCTGATGAATAAATTTGCACGGTGTCCATGCATTGAGAACCTGACTCCTGGATGCCACCAGGACTTGAGGGACTGAGTTATAGGGAGAGACTGCACAGGCTACAAATTTATTTCTTGAAGCGTAGGAGACTGAGAGATCTTGTAGAGGTGTGTAAAATCATAAGGGGCATAGATGGTGTGAATGCACAGTCTTTTCCCAGGGTTGGGGAATCAACTAGAAGGCACACATTTAAGGTAAGAAGGGAAAGATTTATTAGAAATTTGAGAAACATTTTTTTTTAACAACGGCTGGCATGTGTGTGGACAGGTTCCACGGAGTGAAAGGTTTTAGAACAGGTGTTCCCAACCTTTCTTTATCCATGGACCAACACCATTAAGCAAGGGTTCGTGGACCCCAGATTGGGAAACCCTGCTTTAGAAGGTTCTGAGTCAAATGCTTCATAATCAAGTTCGCAGACGACACCATGGTGGTTGGACTGATCAGAGGGGATGATGAGACGGCCTACAGGGATGAGGTCCAGCACCTGGCCGTGTGGTGTGCCGACAACAACCTGGCCGTCAACACCCAGAAGACCAAGGAGATCATTGTGGACTTCAGGCATGCTAGGAGCCACACTCATGTTCCCATCGACATCAATAGAGCTGTAGTGGAGCGTGTATCAAGCTTCAAATTCCTTGGTGTCCACATTTCCCAGGATCTCACCTGGTCCCTGAACTCCTCTATCCTGATCAAAAAGGCGCAACAGTGCCTTTATTTCCTGCGGAGCATCAAGAAAGCTCACCTCTGTCCCTGGATACTGACGAACTTTTACCGCTGTACCATTGAGAGCATACTCACCAACTGCATCTCAATGTGGTATGGCAATTGTCGCGTATTGGACCGCAAAGCACTCCGCGTGTGGTGAAAACTGCCCAGCGGATTATCGGCACTCAATTGCCCACCATTGAGAACATCTACCATAAACGCTACCTGGGCAGGGTGAAAAGCATCATCAAGGATGCATCTCACCCTAACCATGGACTTTTTACTCTCCTCCCATCCAGTAGGCGCTACAGGAGCCTCTGCTCCCGCACCAGTAGGCACAGGAAAAGCTTCTTCCCTGAGGCTGTGACCTTGCTGAACCTCACATCACAGCGCTGAGCAGTATTGCACCCATATTGTACTTTTATATTTGTGTGCTGTAGCACTTACAAACATTTGTACTTTTTATTCGCAGTTATTTTGTAAATAACACTATTCTTTGCATTTCTGGTTAGATGCTAATTGCATTTCATTGGCTTTGTATCTGTACTTGGCACAATGACAATAAAGTTGAATCTAATCTAATCTAATATCGGATCAGCTTGGATGGGGCATCTAGGGCTGCATGGACCAGTTGGGCCTAAGGGCCTGTTTCCATGCTGTATATCTCTATGAATATTTTCTAAATTCAAATGTTAATTTGTACAGTATTTCTGCCTGTATGTTTAAATGAAATATAAGGCCGCTCTTCTCAAAACAAAACAACCAGTTTCAATGCAGACAGGTGACTCAAGACTTGTTATCTCAGAAATGTAAGTGTAACAAAGAATATCGTCAACACTATTTAAAATGTTGTTTTAAAGGCATTGTCATATTTAATTATTAATGGATTGTACCAAATAACTGTCTTCACAGGCAGAGATACAAAAAGATATAACAAATTGAGAGAAAATGTGTAAAAGAACTGTTGTCTGAAAGCATCTCAAAACGGTGTAATGGATTTAATCCATTGGTATTTATGACACAGGACATTGCCACAAGTTAAGATAACTGTAATAGTTACTAATAAATTCCATAATTTATAACCTTTAGAACATTAACATTTTAAACAGTTAATTTCATAATCGTAAATAGATAGAATAGACGGAGAGTTTGCAATCCAGTAATATCTGTGCTGCTCAGACTGAGGGTCTTTGGAGTGATGAGCCTCGAATTCTGAGCAACCTTCCCTGGCTGCTTACCACCTACTGTACTGCGTCCTTGTACCTGAACATCCCTAAGAGTTAGGTTTACTTCTCAAATATTAGTGAAAATAAATGTTTTGTCCGTTATAATGATCTATTCATAACAGAAAATGGGTGTTTTTATAATATAGCAGCATTGGACAAGTAAACAGCAATAGGTCCATATGTACTGGGAGTTGCCCTGAGTACTTATTTGCAAGTGCAACCTGTCCACATTCAAGATTCAGTGAAAAAATTCACATACAGTGCATATTTTCTCTTCATCACTTGAGTGATATATTTTGAGGTATTTTTCACTCAACCTTCTGACCCCATAGGGAAAAAGAAACAGAACTTCTGCTGAAACATGAACTGTTTCTCGTGCCACAGATGCTGTCCGACCCGTCGAGTATTTCCAGCACTTCAGTTTTATTTCAGTTGCCCAGCATCTGCAGTTTTTAAAAACTTTTATTTAAGTCAATGAGTTGGGTTTTTTACAGCAATGAAGTCACAAAGGGAAATATGATAATATATTCATTAAAAATATGGATATCACCCAATGGTCCAATCTCCTCTCCTATCAGGTGGCATGGAAGCGTAGTGGCTAACATTGCACTTTACAGAACAGGTTCAATTTCTGCAACTGACTGTAAGGAGTTTGTACGTTCTCATCCAGCTGCTCCGGTTTCCTCCCACAGTGCAAACATGTACTGGTTGGTAGGCTAATTTGTCACTGTAGGTTGTCCCGTGATTAGGCTAGGAGTAAATCGAGAGATTGCTGGGCGGTGTGGCTTGAAGAGCTGAAAGGGCCTATTCACTGCTGTATCTCAATAAATAAATAAGTAAATAAATCTGTTTCCTTTTTCTCCAGCCCTTTACCTTTTCCACCTATCACCTCCCAGCTTCTTACTTCAGCCCATCTCCTCCTCCTCCCACCTTCTTAATCTGGCTTCTTTCCCCTTCCTTTTCAGTCCTGATGAAGGGTCTTGGCCCAAAACACCTACTCTTTATTCATTTTCATGATCAGCTGAATCCCTCCAGCATTTTGTTACTGTGAATAACATAAGCATAGCTTTATTCTCCCCATGAGTAATCTGCTCTACAACCACTCTGCAGAGTGCCCTGGCCCCGTCAAACTGCACTAAACACGTCACAAACAACAAAGCGCAGGTGCCGGAAACTTGAAATAGAAACAGTAAATGCTGTAGACATTCAGCGAGTCAGGGCTTCTGATGGAAGATTATCGACCTGAATTGTTTCTCTGCAGGGTTGCTGCCTCACCTGCTGACTTCTCCAGCACTTGCTGTTTCCATAACATGTCACCAAGGCAGCAGGAGGCCCTGGAAGGGCACACACAAGAGAGAAAAAACAATGACACAACTGTTCGTAACCACTTGAAAAGTATTTGATCTTGCAACGTTGATAAAACAACGTGCCTGTGACTTGCACCATCCCTTACTCTGATAACCGTGAGATAACTGATCGATCTCTATACTACTTTAGAAAATCTCTGCTCTTAGATGAGCATTGATTATCATGTGCTGTTATCTTTATTTTACTTTATTTAGAGATACAGCATGGAACAGACCTTTCCAGCCCAAACGAGCTGCACAGCCCAACAATCCACCTATTTAGCAGGACAATTTACAATGACCAATTAACCTACTAACCGTAGCTTTTAGACTGTGGGAGGAAACCCACCAGGTTCACGGGGAGAATGTACAAACACCTTACAGATGGCGCCAGAACTGAACTCCAAACTCCAACGCAATGAGCTGTAATAATGTCACGCTAACCACAACACTACCATGGTGCCCTCACTATTAACAAGTAATCAGTCTCACAGAACATTTTAACTTCCAATAAAACAAAAGTACTGGAGGAACACAGCAGGTCAGGCAGCATCTGTGGAGAAGAATGAGAAGGTGACATTTCAGGTGAGGACCTTCATCAAGATGACCCTTTCAATCAGATTTAAAGGTATGAGTGAACTATCACAAACAAAACATTAACGAATCGACAGAACACACTCACCATTAGTGCTCTACTAGGCAGAATTTAACACAGTCAGACACAGCTAAAAATGGAAGGGCCAGAGCAGCAAAAGGCATTACTTTCAATTCATGAACAGAAGTATTGCAAAACAAATTCTTCTAAGGCCAATTAATTTTACTGTGGATAGTCGATCTACTCTGGCCAATGCACTGAAGGAGAACCCTGCACTCTCTGATGACGTCCCAGTCCTGATTACTTGCAGGTCCAAAGTGGGTGATGACTCTTCAGCTTAATGGCTATCCAGGAATACCAATTACGGATGTCCCAGGATAACCAATAGGGATCTTTGTACCTTATGATCTAAATGCAACAAAGTAGGTGACTGTATGATTTATTGCCAGTGGAAGCACCAAGGGAAGCTGCCAGGGATCTCATCCTTGTGACAGGAAGGACTTTGCCTCAAAGACACATGAAGTCTTATGATGAAAGCCGCAAGTCCGTGGAAGCCATGGGGCTGATCAACCTTCTATCATCCAGAGCCATCACCATTGGAACATGGAACACCTGGGGGACAACTTGAAAGACTGGTCCAAGACAGGACTCTGGCAGGCTGCCGTTGGTGGCCTAGTCGCCAGCAGGGGTGAAGGACATGTGACTAGCTAACAGAAAGGTGCATGGATGGGAAGGGTATGGAGACCATAAGGCCTAGGAGCAGAACTAGGCCACTCAGACCATCGAGTCTGCTCCACCATTCTGTCACGACTGTTTTATTAGCCCTCTCAACCCCATTCTCCTGCCCTCTGAGGCCCTTACTGATCAAGAAATTGAGGTCCAGGTGCAAGACAATGGGACTAGGCAGATAATAGATGGGCTGAATGACCTATCCCTGTGCTGTAAAACTCCATAACTCTATCTAGGAAAAATGGAGGTTTAGGGCCAGTGTAGGAGGAAAGGGTTAAATTGATCATGGAGTGGGTTTATAGAGGTTAGCACAACATTGTGGGCTGAACTTCTATCCTGTCCTATTTAACTCTTTTAATCTACAACCACAGCTCCAGAGTTATGATAGCTTCCCCACCAAAATGAATTGGCTGCTTCTGTTTTATAGGAACCAGAGTGGGATAAAGGCTTGGATCCCACTGGAGATGCAGAGATCATCTTCAGTTCACTGTTGGGGGTCTGAATACAGCTTTTACTTTCAGCTGGGTTTTGTAAATGTAAGGTGGCAGTATTCAATGGAACAGAATACACAGATGGTCTTTCGCGATCAAGAGACAGAAGAAAAGAAAGAACCCAATTCTGTGCCTGGAAACTGGCTTAAAGACTCTAATCATATGCAGGCAAACCAAACAATTCCGGTTTAAAATCTTCTAGTGACTTGATCACCAAGGTAGCTGCCTTTGTTAGCTCCGGGTCCAGTTGTGGGTCAGGAACTTGGATCACCTGCATTCCTGCGGCCAACGCTGCTTTCACTCCGTTCACAGAATCTTCAAACACAAGGCACTGGTACAAAGAGAACAAAGCACTCAATTGAAACAAACAATGTACAAATTGTCTCGAATCCCTTTTATTCTCTAGTCCACCCATCCCCTGAACCATCCACTAACCACACACTCTAAGTCAAAAGTCCAAGTAAAACTAAATTTATTATCGAAGTACATACACTAAGTGACCACTTTATTAGGTACACCTGATCATTAATGCAAATATCTCATCAGCTAATCATGTGGCAGCAACTCAATGCATTAAAACCATGCGGACATCGTCAAGAGGTTCAGTTGTTGGTCAGACCAAACATCAGAATGGGAACGAAATGTGATCTAAGGTGTCTCAGAAAGGCAGCGTCCATTACTAAGGATCCCCAGCACCCAGGGCATGCACTTTTCTCACTGTTACCATCAGGTAGGAGGTACAGAAGCCTTAACACATACTCAGTGATTCAGGAACAGCTTCTTCCCCTCTGCCATCTGATTCCTAAATGGACATTGAACCTGTGAACACTACCTCACTTTTTATATATACGATTTCTGTTTCTGCATGATTTTAATGTATTCAATACACATATACTGCAATTGATTTATTTATTGATTGATTTATTTTTTCTATATTATGTATTGCATTGAACTGCTGCTGCTAATTTGACAAATTTCACATGCTGGTGATAATAAACCTGATTCTGATTCTAAGTGACTTTGACTGTGGAATGACTGTTGGTGCCAGATGGGGTGGTTTGAGTTTCTCAGACACCGCTGGTCTCCTGTGATTTTCATGCACAATCGTATCTAGAGTTTATACAGAATGGTGCGAAAAACAAAAATAATATCCAGTGAGTGGCAGTTATGTGGGTGGAACCACCTCGTTAACGAGAAAGATCAGAGGAGAATGGCCAGACTGTTTCAAGCTGACAGAAAGGTGACATAACTCAAATAACTATGTGTAACACCGGTAGTGTGCAGAAGAGTGGCTTGAGATGAATCTCAAGGTTGTATAATGTATAGATATTTTGAAAATAAATGTACTTTGAAGTTTGAACTCTGAATGCACAACATGTTGAACCTTGAAGTGGATGGGCTACGGCAGTAGAAGGCAACAAAATACACTCAGTGGCCACTTTATTAGGTACAGGGGGTAACCAATAAAGTAACTATTAAGTGCACATACTGTACACCCTATCCTCGTTATATGCGTCTTCCGACAATGCAGATTCACAGTTATGCGTCGAACCTATTTCTACCAACTTCTCCTTACAATGCGTCCAAAACTCACAGTTATGCAAGGCTGTTGGAACGAGAAGCACCGCTTTCCCGCCAATACAAGTCACGTGCGCACGCCTCAGTCTCACTCCCACCAGTCTCGCATTGGTTTTGGCAGTTTGTGGATGTGCGATCTTGTGTTCTTAAACTTTTGTTGTTATTACCTACTGTGCACTGATTTTGTGCTTGAAATATTTAACAATGCCTCCTAAGCATCCTATGTCAAGTCCTGGGCCATCAGCCAAGCGGCAGAGAACCACTTTAACACTTGGAAAAAAACTTGGAAATTATAAACAGGGCCGCGTCAGGTGAAGGTAACACAGCTCTGGGACGCTACTTCAGCCTGGGTGAGTCCACGATCAGAAACATACAGAAAAATGCTGAGAAAATAAAAAGTGAATTGATTAATTCATCACAAGTGTCTTCAAAGAATGTTACCAAAGTGCGTAACCCGATTATGACAAAAATGGAGAAAATGTTGAGTTTGTACATTGAGCACGAAACAAAGAAAAAAAAACAACACTCAGCTCCGATCATCTTCGTGTGAAAGCTTTGGAAATTTATGGTCGCCTTTGTTCAGAGGCTAGTGAGGGAGTGTCAAGTGATATTGTGAGCTTTAATGCAAGTAGGGGAGGGTTTTCTAAGTTTGTTAATCGTCACAGACTTCACAACTTAGCTGTGCGTGGTGAGCAAGCCAGTGCTGACCACGAAACTGCTGAATGTTATCCTGTGCAGTTGTGGGCTGTGATAGCTGAGTTAGGCATCACACCCAAGCAGGTGTTTAATGCAGACGAGACCGGGCTTTTTTGGAAGCGTAAGCCGAAACGCACTTACATAACTAAGGATGAAAAGACTGCGTCAGGTTTCAAGGCAGCAAAGGATAGGTTGACTCTGCTTTTTTAGATTAGATTAGATTATGAGGACATGCAGTCCTCTTTTATTGTCATTTAGTAATGTATGCATTAAGAAATGATACAATGTTCCTCCAGAATGATATCACAGAAACACAAGACAAACCAAGACTGAAAACCTGACAAAAACCACATAATTATAACATATAGTTACAACAGTGCAAAGCTTATGTGTTCCAATGTCGAAGGAGACTGTAATATGAAGCCTCTCTTAGTTTACCATTCACTAAACCCCCGTGTTCTTAAGGGTTTGAGTAAGAATATGCTTCCTGTCCACTGGGCAGCTAACAAGAAAGCACGGGTCACTGGTCAAATCTTTGAAGATTGGTTTGCTAATCATTTTGCTGTTATTTATTCACATTTTCGTACCAATCGTATTGGTATGAAAATGTGAATAAATTACAGATAAAACATTTAAGAAGCCCTCCAGAACGTATCCCTATTTTCCCCATTTAAATAATTATTCACATTATGCGTTTTCCATACTTTGCGTCAACTGCGAGGAACATATCCCCCGCATATAACGAGGATAGGGTGTATAGGTCTGTGCCAACAATGATGCCAAATTAAACTAACACTTTCTATCTGCACATGATACACACCCCTCTATTCCCTGTATATTAATGTGTTTATCTAAAAGCCTATTGAATGCCACTGTTACTACGGCTTCCACAACCACCGCAAGCAGTGTTTTTCAGGCACTTGCCACTTTGGGTAAAAAAAACATTCTGCAAATCTCCTTAAAAATCTTTCTCATCTCACCTTAAAGCTATGCCCTGTGGGATTCATTATTTCAAGTCAATGTAAATTTATTAACAAAGTATGTACAGTACATGTCACTGTATACTACCTACAGATGAATTTTCTCACAGGCACTTACAGGAAGACAAAGAGAATTTATGTAGAACTATACACAAAGACTGACAAACAACCAAAGGGCAAAAGAAGACAAAAGATGCAAATACAAATAATATTGAGAACATAAATTTGTAAAGGTCGTCACCATCTTTGATTTGGCCAAGATCAGTGGTGTCATCAACAAATGTAAATATGACATTGGCTACTCAGTCACGGGTATAAAGAAGTAGAGCAGGGTAGCTAAGCACACAGTTCAGAGTTGGGGTGGGTGAGGTTGTTATTCATGCTGGTTCTGGAGGGCAATGTTTGACGGGTAATAAATGTTCCTGAATTTGGAAAAACATAAAAGAGCCATTTATCCAAAATTATTATTCTGTTGTGATGTATTATAGCATTTTATTTCCTTTCAGCTTTTTTTATTTTACAGAATTGAGGAAAACTGATTGCCATTTATTTGATGTTGTAGTTATTGTGCACTGTGGAAAATATAAATGATTATCAGGATACTGGCTCTGCTTGGCACAAAATCCATCAGAGGTGAGAGAAGGGGGAAATTAGAGGGGGTGGGAAGCTTTAGGTTTACACTATCTAAATCCTGTCTAGTGTTACATAGGCGGAGTTAATTAGCTGTGCTGTTCTTTGTCATTCTGCAGTCTGTTGTATTCATTCTCCTCATTAACACATAAGGATCCCAATTGGACAAAATATCACAGCGACTTTGCTGACAAAACCCAAGAGGAATTAGTGTCTGAAAGCATGTCTCAAAACTATTCACTAACCTCCAAGACCTTGGCCCAATACCTCCTTGTGCAACTGGATCCTCGATTTCCTCACTTGCAGATCCAGGTCAGTTCAGACTGGCAACAACATCTCCTCCGTGATCTCCATCAGCACACATGGCTATGGACTCACTTTCAAGGACTCTACAAGTCATGTTCTCAGTCTTATTTACTTACTATTTATTTATTATTATTGTTATTATTTGACTGGTTGCATCTTGGCCAAATATGGGAACACCAATGCCCTTGAATAGAAAAGCCTACAGAAAGTGGTGGATATGGCCCAGTCCATCACGGCTAAAGCCCTCGTCAGCATTGAGCACATCTACACAGAGCGCTGCCACGAGAAAGCAGCATCCCTCATCAAGGACCCCCACCACCCAGGCCATGCTCTCTACTAACTGCTGCCATCAGGAATGAGGTACAGGCTTCTGGAACAGTTATTACCCTACAACCATCAAGTTCCTGAACCAGCGTGGATAACTTCACTCACCACAACACAACCTAGGGACTCACTTTCAAGGACTCTACAACTCATATTTAATATTTCAAAGTTCAAAGTTTAAATTTAATACCAAAGTATTTATGTCATACTCAACATTGAGATTCATCTTCTATCAGGCACTCAAAAAACAAAGAAACACAGTTGAATTCATGAAAGAACATACACAAGACCACCACATATCTAAGTTGCAAAAGGGAACAAATCATGCAGATAGTTTAAAAAAAGTGAACAGAAACACATGGAACATGAACTGCAGAGTCCCTGAGAATGAGTTCACATTGCAGAGCACGCCCAGCACTGAGGCGAGCGGAGCCCGATGGCTATAGGGCAACGACTGCTCCTGAACCTGGTGGTGTGGGACCCAAGACTCTTGCACTTCCCACCTGATAATAGCAGTTAGAAGAGAGGAAGAATGGTCAGAGTCAGGCAGACATCGTTGAACACGTACATACATACATGCATGCACACATTTATTTATTTTTGTATTTGGCACATTTTCCTTCTTTTGACATTGGTTTTTTTATCTTTCTGTGTTTCTTTATATTTACTGTGAATGCCCTCAAGAAAATGAATCAGGGTTGTATATGGTGGTATATATGTACTTTGATAATACAGTTACTTTGAATATTTTGAACTTACTCAAGAATGTCACTATAGGAGCGGTATTAAGCCATTCAGCCCATTGAGTATGTTCTACCATTCAATCATGGCTGATTTTATTATCCCTCTCAACCCCATTCGCCTACCTTCTCCTTTCGCCCGCTAGAAGGGAACTGAAAGAGTTACAACTAGGAACAAACACATTCTCTTTTTAACACATTTTGCAACCGCTCGTGAAATTTTAATAATAGTGTTGCTTTTAAGGCTATCACCCTCTTCCTTGAAACTTGCCTGTATTCCACCCTTGTCCTCGAAGCCTTTGCAGCCCCTGGTTTGTGTTACAAATGCATCTCAATTCTAGGTTTAGTGGAGACTAATATTTCTGTGACAGCAACCTCTTGGAAGAAGTCCTTCACTATGCACAAGACAGTCCATCTCTATTACTGTTTTCAGTGCTGTGAACAACATCCAAGTCAAAGAAAAAGCTGTCTTTGCCGCTCAGTCTCTATCCAGTCTGCAGAATTAACTCGGACTCCTTTAAAATCCCTCAGTGTCCGTGACGAGAGATCTAAAAGCCTCAACTGCGATACAGTCCGACGTTTGTGGGTAAGTTTGAAAGCTACACAAAATAGCATTATCAGACCCTTCAGAAACGCTTTATATCTAGACATTGCGTAGAAATGTACTTGACAAGCTTGCAGCGAAAGACCTAATTGACTTCCGTGAAGTCACAAAGCTTGTATGCAAGTAACCAATTATTATTCGAGTAATATGCATAATGGAAGGGCTTAATTAATTCCCTGAAACTAGAGGCAATTAAAACTCTTCATTACTAAAGACGCCAAACTAATGACCCCATAATCATTGCATTTATTTGTAACAGCAAATATATACACATCAGGCAGGCTCTTTGTGTCTTGATTATGCCAATACTGAAAGACATTAATTCTCCTTGGTATTGAGGAGGGATTCATGCCAAATTTGGCGGAAGAGCAGGATATTGCTTAACACACACACATACAAACAAACAAAAGACTAAAATTGTCAATGTTACAGAGCCTGCTAGAAAAATAGCTAATTTATTTTCTTTTATAGATGTAGCGCAGAACTGGCCCTTGTGGCACTGCCCAGCAACCCACCTACTTAACCCTATCTAATCACAGGACGATTTAAGATGTCCAATTAACCTACTAACCAGTATGTCTTTGGACTGTGGGAGGAAATCAGAGCGCTTGGAGGAAGCCCATACAGTCACAGGGAGAACGTACAAACTCTTCCCAGACTGCGCCGGAACTGAACTCTGAACTCTGGAATGCCCCAAGCTGCAATAGCTTAGCGCTAACCGCTACACTACTGTGGTGTAACATAGATAAACAGTTCAAAGGAAACAATACATATCAGATAATACCTCAAAGATTTCCCTCAGCTTCAACAAAAGATAGAAATAAAAATGTGTTAGTCACTTGCATTTTCTCGTGTGTCCTATATTACAGATTTCAAAAGGGCACTTGTATGACGAAGGAAAATCTTCTTCCCAGTCACGTCAGGTCCATTAATTATCCTAAGATGAAGAATTATGAATTCTACTGCACAGAATATTGATCTTCGATGGTAAAAAAAAACTGTACAAGGACAAATTCCACAACTCTTGGGTGTGAGAACAGTATAATCACAGATGATATGTAAAGATAGATAGCTGCTGTTCGATTAACATTACGATGGATTTACCTGCTATGTTGACTCACAGAGGCTTAGGGAAATAGGGAAAATTTTGAAAACAGAAAGGGGGATATCCCACAATACACAATGTCAAGTGTGCTGTATGTCTTCCCTAAGCTAAGCACCAAAGAAACACAAGTTAATAGAATTCAAAGGTCAACTGAAGGGGTAGCCAATCAGGACCAAGGCAAGCGAACTGGGGGCCCATATAAATGCGAACATTCCCAGAAAGAAACACCAACAACTGCGCACTGAGGTTGTCACCTTGACCGGTGAGGAAACGCCTGGAAGCTAACTGCCAAGCTCGGTGAACACCACAACATCAAACGCTTCAACCCAAGCTACCAATGTTCACCACCATCTTACACATCTATTGTAATAAGTGGCATTGACAAAACTAAGCTGTTTGTATTTATTAATGACTTCAACACCATCAATCTCAGCAAACATTCACCGTCTTATCTTTGGATACCAAAGTCCATATATACTCCATGGCCAGTTTATAGATGCAGGAGAGGAAGCTGATGTGGTCTTCTTCTGATGTAGCCCATCCACTTCAAGGTTCGATGTGTTGTGCTTTCAGAAGTGCTTTTCTGCACACCGCTGTTGTAATGCATGGTTATTTGAGTTACTGTCACCTTTCTGTCAGCTTGAACCAGTCTGGCCATTCTCCTCTGACCTCTCTCATTAACAAGGCATTTTCGCCCACAGAACTGCCACTCACTGGCTCTTTCTTTTATTTCTCGCACCATTCTCTTTAAATTCTAAAGACCGCTGTGCATGGAAATCCCAGAAGATCGGCAGTTTCTGAGATACTCAAACCACCCCATCTGGCACCAACAATCATTCCACGGTCAAAGTCACTTAGATCATATTTCTTCCCCATTCCGACATTTAGTCTGAACAACAAATGAACCTCTTGACCATGTCTGCATGCTTTTATGCACTGAGTTGCTGCCAACATGATTGGCTGATTAGATATTTGCATTAATAAACAGGTGTATAGGTGTATCTGATAAGTGGCCACCGCATGTAGGCCCTTGGAATCTGAGTCTTCAATTTGGAGACCGACAAGCCCCAATCTCTAGAACTACAACATAAAACTGCATCATTAAAATCTTTGACGAGGTGCTAATATTCTTTAGCGAATCTTCTGACTGTCTCATCCAATTTGATAAGGATGGCTCGGGAAGTCTAATTAAATATTAAAGAATAATAAAATCAAGGGATGGTGTGCATCTTAATCGCCATCAGATTTCTGAACTGATAATGAACCAACTCATCAACACTACCTGTTTTTTTTGCTCTCTCTTTGCGCTAATTTATTTTTTTCAAATATACTTTTTATTGTAATTAATAGTTTTTTAAAAATGTATTGCACTTTACCGCTGCTGCAAAACAACAAATTGCACTACATAAGTCAGGGATAATAGAACTGATCCTAGTTCTGGAAAAAAAAAATTCTACTTTTTGGGTTGGTTAGGCCCAGTCCTGAAGGTACTTGCACCCATCTCTTGAAACTCAGATTCACCATCTTTTCTTTGGATTCTCTGGCCAAGAGAACCTGAGTTTCTAATTTGGGGACTGACAAGCCCCCATCTCCACACTGACTATATTAAAAACCCATCTTTGTTGTCAGCTTCTTCCACCACAAAGCTTCTTAAAACTGGAGATGGGAACAGACTGTGCTTAAAGCAACTGCGCTCATATACAGTAGGGTTCTTAGCTTTTATCAGTCTGATATCTGAATTAACACAAAAGAACAGACTTTGGCCTTTCAGCCCATTGACTCTGTTCCACCATACTATCACGGCTGATTTGTTCGCCCTCTCAACCCCATTTTCCTTCTTTCTGTAACTTTTGGCAACCTTACTCATCAAAGACCTGTCGACCTCTGCTTTAAATATACACCATGACTTGGCCTCTACAGTCGCTGGTGGGAATGAATTCTACAGATTCACCATCCTCTGGCTAAGGAAATTCCTCATCTCTGTTCTAAAGGGATGTCCCACCTACTCTCACCCACCAACCCCGCGCGCGCGCACACACACACACACACACACACACCGAGGCCTCCAAACCCAGGGCAGGCCACCTCTGGGCTATCAGTGTTTTGCCCTGGACTCTCAGGCTCACTCACAGACTTTGGCCCTCCATCCTTCAGTCCCTACCCTGGACTCACAGACTCAACTTTTGGGCTCTGGACTCACAAACTTCGGTCTCTGACATTCGGGCTTTCTACCTCCAGGCTCACTGAGCTCTGGGCTTCGACCTGCGGCTTTCCCTTCCGAACTTCATCAGCCTCTGTGTATCCACTTAGACAAACAGCACGGTAACAGGCCCCTTGGCACAATGAGCCCACATTGCCCAATACCTTCTAGTCCAGGCAGCATCCTAGTAAACCTCCTCTGCACCCTCTCTAAAGCTTACACGTTCTTCCTGTAATGAGGTGACCAGAACTGAACACAATATTCCAAGTGGTCTAATCAGGATTTTGCAGAGCTCCATCATTACCTCACAGACCTTGAACTATAAAAGGATCCTGCGAAAAATAGTGCCTGTTGCCCAGCCAACATGGGTATAGCTCTGCCTACCACTAAGTACACGTACACAAAGCGTTGTCACAGGAAAGCAGCATCCATCATTAGGGACCCCCACCACCCAGGACATGCTCTCTTCCTGCTGCTGCCATCAGGAAGAGGGTACAGGAGCCTCAAAACAGACGCCACCAGGTTCAGGAAAAGTTATTACCCTTCAACCATCAGGCTCTTGAACCAAAGGGGATAACTTCTCTTGCCCATCACTGAAATGTTCCTACAACCAATGGACCCACTTTCAAGGACTCTTCATTTCGTGTTCTCGATATTTATTGCTTATTTATTTATTATTATTTCTTCTTTTTGTACTTACACAGTTGTTGAGTTCTGCACTCTGGTTGAACACCTCAGTTGGGCAGTCTTATCTGTTATAGTTATTATTCTATAGATTAATTTGAGTATGCCCACAAGAAAATGAAAATTAGGGTTGCATATGGTGACACATGTACTTTGATAATAAAATTTTCCCTGACTAATTAAGTCCAACACACCGTACGCCTTCTAACAACCTTATCAACTTGCGCGGCAACTTTGAGAGACCTACTGACCCCAATATCCCACTGTTTCTCTTCACTGCAAGAATCCTACATTCTGACCTCAAATTCAACCTTCCAAAATGAATCACTTCACACTTTTCTGGATTGAACGCCATCTGGCACTTCTCAGCCCAGCCCCGCATCCTACATCCAATTTTGTGGATTGGTACCTTAAGACTAGATCCATTTGAAGTGGAAAATCGCAATACTGTGGTTTAAAGTGACAAAAGCCAACCACTGGGCTGCTGAGATAAAGTTACTTTCATGGCTTTTCCAAGTTGAAAACCGAAGCAAATTGCTTGTATGCACGTAATATCTCTTTAATACAGTGGAACTTTGATTATCCGCCATTGTAAAAGGCACCCAATCTCAACCTGCAACTAAAAGCTCATCTGCTGTCAGCTCTCTCCCCTGAATTCTCAACCTTCCCATTTTCCAGAAACCAAGTCTCAAAGATGCACTGAGTTGAAAATATAACTGTTGTTGGACACCTTGGCAACAAAAATTTATCCTGGAAATTTGTGACACATATAACTATTTAATTGCACTTTTGGCAGTTTACGCCATGGTAAATCATGACTCGAAATTCCATACAGATTACTGCAGTCCTGCTAGAATTCATTGCATTTATTTCTCACCTTACTTCAGTGAGCTAACCCTGTCATTTAGATAAGCAAGGTACTTGTCCCTTTGTTACAGCAGGCTTTTCACCTCTCTTTTTCATGAGATACATACACTCAGAGGCCACTTTATGAGATATCACCTGTACCTAATAAAGTGGTCACTGAGTGTATTTTTTGTGGTCTTCTGCTGCTGTAGCCCATCCACTTCATCAAGTCTTAACAAGTTGTGTGTTCAAAGATGCTCTACTGCATATCACCGTTGAACGCGCATGGTTACTAGAGTTACAGCTGCTTTCCTGTCAGCTTGAACCAGTTTGGCCATTCTCCTCTGACCTCTCTCATTAACAAGGTATTTTCGCCCACAGAACTGTCACACACCGGATTATTTTTTTGTTTTCTGCATCATTCTCTGTAAACTCTAAAGATTGCTCTGCATCAAAATCCCAGAAGACCCAACAGTTTCTGAGATACTCAGATGCTAGCACCAACAATCAATTGGTCAAAGTCACTCGGATCACATTTCTTCCCCACTCTGATGTTTGGTCTGAACAACAACTGAACCTCTTGACCATGTCTGCATGCTTTTATGCACTAAGTTGCTGCCACATGATTGGCTGATTAGATATTTGCATTAACAAGCTGGTATACAGGTATACAAAGTAAAGTAGCCGCAGAGTGTACATGTCAGTGACACAAACATGTCCACTCACTTTTAGCATGTCTATTCCTCCACCTAACAACCTTTATCACGTGGGGACAATTCTGAAGCGATTCACAGAGATGTGAGCACAGAAGATTAACTATGCCTGCACAATCTCATTAGCCAGAGCTGGGGACCACTTTGATGGCCATGCTTTAATTGGCGTGAAGGCGGTGAGCTGTCAGCACCAGACAAACACCAGTGGCTCTGTTCGCCAAGGAAATGGTTGGACGGATTGTAATGAAGAGATGGGTGTGGGAAAGGACTGAGAGAGGCTCTCGCTTGGGAGAGCTTTAATCTGTGCTGCATGAGATGAACAGCAGTACAGCACAGGGGAAGCACTACCTTAACAGAGACTGGAGTTCAATGCTGACCTCAGATATTGTCCGTGTGAAGTTAGCACCATCTCCGTGTCTGTCATGAGGAATGAGAGGACCTGCGAGGAGCAGCCTACAGTGAGTCATCACACTTGTGAGTTTCCCCCCACAGGCTCTGGTTTCCTCCCAAATCCCAATAATATGCAGGATGGTAAGTTAACTGGCCCCTGTAAGTTAACCCCGGTCATACCGCATGAAAAAGGGCTTTTCTGCCAACTTGTCTGTGCTGACCAAGGTGTTAGTCACAGAAACACGAAGCCCATTGCCAGCCATTAAGCGTGGCACAGGAGCGTAGCAACCAGCAATCGGGATTCAAATTCTGTCACTGTCTGTAAGGGGTTTGTATGTTCTCCCTGTAGCCACATGGGTTTCTTCCAGACGCTCCGGTTTCTCTCACATTCCAAAAACTAGGGTTGTGTTGGTACCAGAGGCACGGTGACACTTGTGGGCTGCCCCCAGCACATCCATGGACTCTGCTGGTCGTTGACGCAAACGATGCATTTCACTGTACGTTCTGATGTACATGTGACAAATAAAGCTACTCTGATCTTTGGTCCTACTTGTCTGTATTTGGCTCTTATCCCTCATTTCATGGGTTAGTCAACATAGTAACCACACAACTTTATACTTTACACTATATTGTCACCAAACAATTGGCACTAGAACGTACAATCATCACAGCGATATTTGATTCTGCGCTTCACACTCCCTGGATTACAAATATTAAATATTATAAATATTAAAAATAGTTAAAAATTAGTAAATATTAAACATTTAAATTATAAATCATAAATAGAAAATAGAAAAATGGGAAGTAAGGTAGTGCAAAAAAAACCGAGAGTCAGGTCCGGATATTTGGAGGGTACGGCCCAGATCCGGGTCAGGATCCGTTCAGCAGTCTTATCATAGTTGGAAAGAAGCTGTTCCCAAATCTGGCCGTACGAGTCTTCAAGCTCCTGAACCTTCTCCCGGTGGGAAGAGGGACGGAAAGTGTGTTGGCTGGGTAGGTCGTGTCCTTGATTATCCTGGCAGCACTGCTCCGACAGCGTGCGGTGTAAAGTGAGTCCAAGGACGGAAGATTGGTTTGTGTGATGTGTTGCATCGTGTTCACGATCTTCTGCAGCTTCTTTCGGTCTTGGACAGGACAACTTCCATACCAGGTTGTGATGCACCCTAGAAGAATGCTTTCTACGGTGCATCTATAAAAATTAGTGAGGGTTTTAAGGGACAGGCCAAATTTCTTCCAACTTACTGACCCTGACCGGACATCTTTGGAATCCAGAGCACCTGGAGTAAACCCATGTGATAACGGGCAGAACGTACAAACTCCTTACAGACAGCAGCAGGAATTGAATCTCAATCGCAATCGCTGGGGCTGTAAAGTGGGGTGTAATCCGCTATGCTATCGTGTCACCCTGCAAGCGGAAGATGGTTACGCATAGATCAGGCAGGAAGGAACTTCCAGTCCAGAAAATCATCAAAACCACATGAACAAAGGAAATAAATTCTGCAAATCACAAGGTCTACTGCCCTCACAGTGCATTATGTACAAAGCTAAGCAGGGAGTTAAACACCTTCCCAAAAATCACCTGAGCTGGAAGCTTTCCTCAGCCTTTTTAATGAGAAAACTGTGAAACTGCAGAAAGTTAAGTAAAGCACATATTAAGTAATTTAATGCAGAATTGTTGCAATCGTTGAACTAATATTATTGATTATTCTCACAGTCAGCATTAAACAAGATAATGCACACACAGCTATGCCATGGACTAGACTGAACTTAGGGCACCACGCCAACTTAATACCTTAAAACTCATAGATATTACTGCTTCGAGAGCAAATAGAGAGTGGATGGAGATGGATTGTCTTCCTACCATGTTTGTTCCAGTCGAAATCTAAATTTACACGCGCAGGAAATGATGTAAAGAAGCTTATGGACAGGAAGTAATGTTTGTATGTACAAAACAAAAAGTGTCTCCAGTGACAGAACACAAAGCATCAATAAAGATGTAGGAACCAAATGCTATTCATACATATTAAAACAGCATTTGTTTTAGACAACCAACTTAATGCACTTCTGGTCAGAAGATAGATAGTCTACAGCTTTTTTAATAACTAAGATAACTGACAATGTACCTGTCACCTTATGAATTTTAAGGATGTGACACTTCAATCGCTTCAAAAAGATAATAATCCCATGAATTATTTAAATATAGTTGCGGCTCTCAGGAAATTTAATCTAAATAAATGTAACATCTTTTTCTTAACATGCGAGTGTTAAGAACTAACGTCGCAAGGCAGTAATCTGAAAATAAAAAATCCATTTTATCTAATTTCTCCAAGTTTGAGTGAAGGAAAATGCGTTGCGATAATAAATCTGTACGTAAAAATTTGAAGCACTGTATTTTACTCCCAGATGGGAAAATACAGATGAATGGGTTTCAATGAATACTGATCTGACAGACACATGGAGATTCTGTGAGAAGGGAACTTCTCAAGTAAAATAACAGACAGACTAGGGATTGTGGACATAACTTTGTTTTGAAGGGAAAAGATTCAGAACTGTGTGCCACAGTATAACCTGGATCCAACATATCGACGCAGCTACAAAGAAGGCATGACAGTTTCATTAAGAGTTTGAGGAGATTTAGTATGTCACCAAACCACTCGTAAATTTCTACAGATGTACCGTGGAGTGTATTCTAGCTGTCTGCATCACTGTATGGTATGGAGGGGCTACTGCACAGCATCAAAACAAGCTACAGAGAATTATAACCATAACTCCATCATGGGCACTAGCCTCCAAAATATCCAGGACATCTTCAAGGAGCGATGCCTTAAAAAGGAGGCCTCCATCATTACGGACCCCCATTACCCAGGACATGACTTGTTCTCATTGCTACCGTCAGGAGGTACAGAAGCCAGAAGACATACACCCAATGACTCAGGGACAGCTTCTTCCCTGCCACCCGATTTCTGAATGGACTTTGAACCCATGTCAATACTTCCTTATTTCTACTTCTGTCCTCAGACTGTGGGAGGAAAGCGAAGCACTTGGAGGACTCCGCGCGTTCACGGTGAGAATATGCAAACTCCTCACGGACGGTGCTGAAAATAAAGCGTGACACCCTGAGCTGTAAAGGTGTTACCCTAACTGCTATGATACAGTGGTGCCATGAGATGGCACTGAGGTATGGCTTCTGTCAAGGTCATGGCTCAGTTGTTTTTTAAGTTTGAAGGTATGTTTTTTATGGCAGAGAGAAGCTAGGAGGAGCAGAGAGAGGGTAGGGTTTGGGGACAAGGATAGGCAGGGGTTAGTGGTCAGGTTGGAGCTTAGGCCTCTGCTCTGTGCTCGAAGGCCAGCGACACGGGTGTATACTGAAGGACCATTTAACCATTTGACATCCTTGGATATTGGGCTGTCCCAGGTCAGTGGGTCCCAAGAATGGATGTCCATTCAAGCAATCGGCATAAGGGTTGGTTGAGCCAGCAAGCTTGGGGCTTGAAGTCTGTATTTTGAGGTCAATACAGAAAATCAAAATGTGAAAGTCAGTCAGGTGTCTGGAAGTCAAAGCCCAATGGCCAGAGCCTGAGAAATGTGACCTGGAGACCTGTCCTGGATTTGGAGGGCAATCCTTGTGTGTGGATGGGATGGTGGGAGGAAAGGGGCATGCTTTGCTGTTGTCGTTTTGTTCCTTGTTGTGTTCTATGATGTTCTACCGAGCATTGTGGGCATGCTATGGTCTTATCGGCGGCTTGGGCTCTTTGGGCCAGAAGGACCTATAACTATGCTGTATTTCTAAAGTAAGATAAAATGTTGGCAACATTGCTCCTTCTTACACTGGAAAATATGGAACAAAGTAAAGCAGTCCAATTTAGGATTAAATACTACTACTTGAATGCATGCTCAACAGTGTTGGCAATTTGGTATCCTTGTACAAGGTAAAAAACATCAGTTACTATCAAGATAAAACAAAAAAATCCAACATGTATAGACACTTTCTTTGTGGCATATTATAATCCTCATTTTTCTTTAAAGCAAAGATGTCAGCAGAGAAAAAATAAATGTCTGCTGTGATGCTCTTTACATCTGGCCACAATAAAAACCCATTTCCTTAACCTTATTCTCCTGACAGCATATGCCTAGTGTCTGCTTCCCTGTGGATCGTACTGGGACTATTGGCTATTGTATAATAGAGGCATCAGAGATAATTAGTAGTGCAGAAGACTGACAACATCAGGGCAATAATTTAACGGAAATTCAATTTATTCTCGTCTATGTGTAAAAACACGGAAGATGGAACTTGTACTAATAGAAAAAAATAAGAAAAGCAGACACAAGATGCTGGAGGAACTCAGCAGGTCAGGCAGCATCTGTGGAGGGGAACAAGCAGTCGGCATTTCGGGCCAAGCCAGATTTAGAAGGTAGAAGGGGGGTTAAGAGTATGAGCTGGCTCTCCATAGATGCTGCCTGACCTGTTGTGTTCCTCCAGCATTTTGTGTGTGTTACTCTGGATTTCCTGCTTCTGCAGAATCTCTTCCGTTCATAAGAAAAGCAAAATGCTTCTCCAAGGGCCGTCACGTGGAGAGGCGTGTGAGCTCCTGAGATCCAGACAGCAATGCAGTCTGGAGTTTAGCCTTCTGGCTCTTTGCTCCAGGTAGGATCACTCACAGTAAGGTCAAGGGAGAAGTTCCAAAGAGTGATCCAACCAAGACCTCAACGGTGGAGCCAGGCAGAGTCATCTTGCATTCCACGCCACTGGACCCTGAACCCAGTCTGTCAAGGACACTGGGGTGACTGCCTGTGTATCAGCCTCCCCGCATTAAACGAAGTCACCAACAGGCGCTTTCCATTAAAGGAATCCAGATTAACTTTGCCACCTGAAGACAACCCATCAGGAGAACACCGTACTTGACTCAAGTGATCACACTACTGCTTTTTAATTAACTTTCTACTTTTTATAATCTGAAAAATGTTGGTGTTCGAATGTGCCCTTGCACATGAATAAGTTGATGTGCAGGTAGTTCATAGTTCAAAGTAAATTTATTATCGAGTACATATATGTCACCATATACAACACTGAGATTCATTTTCTTGCCGGAATACTCAATAAATCCCTTATAGAATAATAACCATAATAGTATCAATAAAAGACCGCACCAACTTGGGCATTCAACTAGTGTGCAAGACAACAAACCGAAATACAAAAAGAAATAATAATAAATAAACAAACAGTAAATATTGAGGACATGTTAGAAAGAATCTTTAAGAGTGAGTCCATTGGTTGTGGGAATATTTCATGATGGGGGCAAGTGAAGTTGAGTGAAGTTATCCTCTCTGGTTCAACAGCCTGATGGTTGAGTGGTAATAACTGCTCATGAACCTGCTGGTGTGAGTCCTGAGGCTCTTGTATCTTCTTCCTGATGGCAGAAGTGAGAAGAGAGCATGATCTGGATGATGGGAGTCTCTGATGATGGATGCTGCTTTCCTGCAACAATGTTTCATGTAGCCTGCTCTTTCTTCTTCCAGAGAGTAGAAAATTCTTCAACCATAGAGTCTGTGGGAGCTCAATTACTGAGTATATTTAAGAGTTTGAATAACATGGAATCAAAGAAAAGTTGAGCGATCCAGGGGAAATTTTCTCTTTGGAGTAAAGGAAGATGAGAGGCAACTTGATAGAGGTGTACAGGATGATAAAAGGCATAGATTGAGTAGAGAGACAGTTTTCCCCAGGGTGGAAATGGCTAATACAAGGGGGCATAATGTTAAGGTGGCTAGAGGGAAGTGTAGGGGGATGTCAGAGTGTTCTTTACACAGGGAGTGGTGGGTGCTTGGAATGAGCTGCCGGGGTGGTTGCAGGGGAAGATACATCAGGGAGATTTAAGAAACTCTTAGATAGGCACAAGGATGATAGAAAAATGGAGCGCTGGGTAGGAGAAGGATTAAATTCACCTTAGAGTAGGTTAAAAGGTCAGCACAACATCATGGGCCAAAGGGCCTGTACTGTGCTGTAATATTCAATGTTCTTAAGGGATAGGAGTTGATGATGGAACTTGGCAAAAGATCAACTATAATGTTATTAATTGCTTTATTTAGAGATACAGCATAAAACAGGGCCTTCAGGCCCAACGAGAGGCGCCGCCCAGAAACCCACCTAATCACAGGACAATTCTTGGTCTACAGTTCAGCGTTCGACACCATAATCCCCTTCAGGCTCGACAAGAAGTTCAGAGACCTCGGCCTTCACCCTGCCTTGGGCAGCTGGATCCTGGACTTCCTGTCAGATCGCCGGCAGGTGGAAAGACTGGGCTCCCTCAGCTCTGCCCCTCTGACCTTCAACACAGGAGCCCCCCCAGGGCTGTGTCCTAAGCCTCCTCCTTTACTCTCTGTACACCAGTGACTGTGTCACCACCCACAGCGTCAATCTGCTAATTAAATTTCCAGATGATACCACATTGATTGCCTTTAATAACAAGGCAGTCTACAGAGGAGAAGTGACGCAGTGGTGTCAAGGAAACAACCTCGCCCTCAATGTCACAAAAACAAAGTAGCTGGTTGTGGACTACAGGAGGAATGGAGACAGGCTCACCCCTATTGGCATCAATGGATCTGGAGTTGAGAAGGTGAACAGCTTTAAGTTCCTTGGTATACACATCACTAAGGGTCTCATTTGATCTGTACATACTGGCTGTGTGGTGAAAAAAATCACAACAGCTCCTCTTTTACCTCAGACGGTTGAAGAAGTTCGGCACGAGCCCCCAAATCCTAAGGACTTTCTACAGGGGCACAATTGACAGCATTCTGACTAGCTGTATCACTGCCTGGTGTGGGAACTGTACTTCCCTCAATCACAGGGCTCGGCAGAGAGCAGTGCAGACAACCCAGTGCATCTTTGGTTGTGAACTTCCCACTATTCGGGATATTTACAGCGACAGATGCGTAAAAAGGGCCCAAAGGATCATTGAGGCCCAAGTCACCCCAACCACAAACTGTTCAAGCTGCTACCATCTGGGAAACGGTACCACAGCATAAAAGCCCAGACCAACAGGCTCTGGGATAGCTTCTTCCACCAGGCCATCAGACTGATTAATCCACGCTGACATGTATTTCTAAGCTATATTGACTGTTCTGTTGTATATCTTACTATACATACTATTTATTACAAAGTACTAAAAATTGCACATTGCACATTCAGATGGAGATGTAACATACAGATTTTTACTCTTCATGTATGTGAAGGATGTGAGAAATAAAGTCAGTTCAATTTACAAAGACCAATTAACCTACTAACAGGAACGTCTCTGGACTGTGGAATGAAACCAGAGCACTTGAGGAAACACACACAGTTACGGGGAGAACATACAAACTCCTCATAGACGACTCCGGAATTGAACTTTGAACTCCAAAGCCCTGATCTGTAATACCATCTCGGTAATCACTACTCTCAGAGTAGAGGTGTTTCGGAGACTGAAAACCTAAACTGAGAGTGTGGTTTGATCGATCTAAGTGCCAGGCCGATTTGGGAATGTTGGGTACGGGCCAGAACGTGGTGGAGCAGTCCAGGCCCATAGCCTATCGATCCGACTGTAGCTCGGGTCTTAAGAGTGAGGAACGACCTAACGTTTGGACGATTTAAACGTTGGGCCAGATGGATTGAAAAGGCAGATAATTGGGACTAGAGGCGAAGGTCCGGTCGATTCAACTCGCTGCTCTGTGATGTTTGTTCCACTCCCCACTGCGCTGAAGATATGGCTGGAGGCTGCTCTGGGCTTTGTGTCTGCAGGCCCTGTGGTGTTTTGCTCCACCGTGTGAAGAACTGAGGCTGAGGCTGTGGGCCTGCTCCAAGCTTCACATCCATGGACCCACTTCAGTCCTGAATGCTGTTTGCTTGTTTTTATTGTTTACATGATATTTTTCTCTCCCTTCACATTGGGTATTTGTTGGATTTTTAAAAATGGATTTCTTTTAGGTCTCTTGATCTTTGGTTGCCTAAAAGGAGGTGAATCTCAAGGTTGTATACTTTGATAACGAATGCCCTTTAAACTTGAACTTTGCTGGAACCAAAATGAAAGGCTACTCTTGCTTCTATTTCTTACAAGTCCTGAATCCTCAACCTTCTGACTCAAAGGCAAGTCAATATAAGACCATACGGCTACAAATCAAGGAAGGCTCTTCCCTCGGCATCTATTCACTTCTCGGTTAAGTACCACCCCATTGTTGAGGTTTGCTTTCCTCATCTCTTTTGGCATTAACTTTGAAGATTTTTTTGCACAGAAAGTAAACTGAACTACAGAATGATGCCAAAACAATAAAAAAATTATGGAATCTGAAGTAATAAAAAAATAAATTAACATTTAGCTCCCCTGTTGCAGCTGCCTTGGCCACTGGCTCTTATTAAGGGCTGTTTTTCAGCTGAAAATTATTTCTTTGAGTTGTCAGATTTTTCTTGGGGCAGCGCTGGTTTCTCCAAGTTGGCTGTCAGTTTTTTACTGAGCTCCTCGACTGGCCACGTTATGCTTTTTTATGAGTTTGGAAGGTTGTGGGGTAATCTAATAGTGGCAGTTAAAATGATGAAAGGATTCAATAAGGGAGAAACACAGAAGCTATTTTCTGTGCTGTGGAAAGAATGGGCTATTACAGCGAGGCCACTTAGGAGTAATATTAGGGAGCACAGTTTCACAGAGGGGCTTCTGGAATCTGCAACTCTCAGCACCTAGATATGACAAAGTTGTTGAGACTTCTATAGGTGCACAGCGGAGAGTACTCTGACTGGTTGCGTCACGGCTTGGTATGGAAGTACCAATACCTAAGAACAGAAAAGACTGCAAGGAGTAGTGAATACAGCCCAGTGCATCACAGGAAATGCCTTCTCTACTACTGAGCACATCTACAAGGAGCACTTCAACAAGAAATCCATCAGGAAGGAGGTACAGGATTAAGTCCCACACCACCAGGTTATTACCCTTCAACCATCAAGCTCTTGGATAGCTTCATTTGCCTCATCAATGAACTGATTCCACAACCTATAGACTCACTTTCAAGGACTTTACAACTCCAGTTCTCAATATTATTTATTATTTATTTATTAATGATGCTGATGATGATTATTATTATCATTACAGTGGATTCCAATTAACTGGTCCATCAATTAATCGGGGTACCTGCTTATTTGGGACAACTCCTAAAGAACAAGATCTAATAGCGCAAATAGCTGTGATTGCCTTCATTTATTTGGGACAGGAAACTGTTGCTGAACAGTTTCTAACTAGCGTCAGTTGTGTGCAGTTGCATGGCCATCAGATACTACATCGTGCTTCAAGTGAACAGTTTTTACATAGCCTTAATTGTATGTGTATGTTTAAAAAACAGAGCTTTTTGTCATTGATAGTTGGCAAGAAATAAGGTGGATGAAAATTCAGAACTGTTCGTTTCTGAAATGTGGCTTGAAACATTCATGCTTGGAGATGCCAGAACTGGCCAGGAGTGAACATGAAACAATTTCACTACATCAACAAGTTAGGTACTATGAAGAATTTGTTGAAAGTATCGACAATCATCTTGAATGTTACAATGAAAATGAAGATTTGGAGGATGCAATCATCGAAAGCATTGTATGAAGGCAGTCCATTACCTGCACTAGGTGATGCACTGATTTTATTCATTTACAGTCAATCAAAAGAACATGACAGTGTACACTAGATGAATTCCTCCATCGGTAACTATTAGGAACTACTAGAATTTTATAGTACTGTAGTTGTATTGGTAATATTATAATTTGTTCTGTATTTCATTTAAATACATAATTTATTACTCAGTCAAGCAGCAGTTTGCCTTTTTAACACCTTTTTAACTATCTCCATGAACCTGGGCATTTGGGGCAGCTGCTTGATTGGGCCAAAATGTATAGGTCCTGATGTGTCCCAATTAACCAGAGAACACTCTATTATTATTTTGTATTTGCAGTTTCTTTTCCTCTGCTCGTTGACTATTTGTCAATCTTTATATGTAGTTTTTCACTGATTCTCTGGTGTTTTTTTGTACCTACTGTGAATGTATGCAAGAAAATGAACCTCAGGGTAGTATATGTTGACATATATGTACTTTCATAATAAATTTACTTTGAACTTTGAACAAATGAAGTTCTCAACTTTGTGAATATAGAAGGGTGTCGAAGGAGATGAAACGGAAACCGACTAGAGGAAAGGTACACCATGACAATATGAATGATCAATGCCAGTTCTTAAAGTTCTTATTCGCCTTCTCTGTAAAGTGCAAAACTTAGTCAAAATTGAGTTTATTGCCAAGTGCACAAGAGCAAATATGCACAGGTGCAATGAAAAGCACACTTGTAGCAGAGCAGCATCACAGGAACGGAACTGAGGAATGGAAAAGTCTACAAATAGTGGTGGATAGAGCCCAGTCCATCACAGGCAAAGCCCTCTCCATCATTGGGCAACTTGTTCAGGTCCCAATGAAGGGTCTCAGCCCGAAACATCGAATCATGTTTCTATCCATAGATGTTCCCTCCATAGAAACTGCTTGACCAGCTGAGTTCCTCCAGCATTTTGTGTGCTACTTTTTGTTTATTTATTTAGAGATACAGGCACTTCAGGCCCCATGAGCTGTGCAACCCAGCAACCCATCAATTTAACACTAGTTTAATTACAGTACAATTTACAATGACCAATTAACCTACCAACCAGTACGTCTTTAAGACAGTGGGATGAAACCGGAGCACTGAGTGAAAACCCATGTGGTCATGCGATCACACGGGGAGAACGCACAAACACTTTACAGAAGCCATCTGAACTCTGAACTCCAGAACACCTTCAAGTGTCACAATACCATGGTGCCCAATCTTTTATATCAGCTCCCTCCTTCACTTTTGTTCACAGTGTTGTATATGCTTGGGTGGCAGGGTAGAGATAAGCCTGTACCAAAGGAGGTGTAAGGTGCTCCTTCCCTCCGCTAGCCTGCGGGGCACCCTTGGGCAAGGTGTAGCACCTGCTTAGCCCCCTGATCAGGGTGACATGAAGCCATGGGAGCAAGTGGTGGATGGTCGTATGAGCGGCTGGTGCATATCGCAAGTCCTGTTTATGCAAACACTGACACCAGGCAGACAATCTCTGAAGAGTACTGCTAATGGCTGAGGTCGCCCATCTTGTAAAGACACTGCCCAGAAAAAGGAAATGCCAAACCACTTCTGTGGAAATATTTTCCAGGAACAATCATAAACCATGGTTGCCTACGTCATACAACATGGCACATTATGGCGATGATGATGATGTTATATATGTAGCTGTGATTTGATGTTATTTTTTCCATAGTATGTTTCCTCATTGCATCACTGTCTTGTACAGAGGAGCCACTGCACAGGATTGGAAAATGCCGCAGGAAGTTGTAAATTCAGCCCGCTCTAACATGGGCACTAGTCTTCCCAGGTGAAGCATCAAAAAGGTGGCATTCATCATTAAGGACCCCAACACCCAGGACATAAATTAGCCAGAGAAAGTGGCTCACCTGAGGACTGGGAGAAATTCAGAGTTCAGCAGAGGAGGACAAAGGGCTTAATTAGGAAGGGGAAAAAAGATTATGAGAGAAAACTGGCAGAGAACATAAAAACGGACTGTAAAAGCTTTTATAGATATGTAAAAAGGAAAAGACTGATAAAGACAAATGTAGGTCCCCTGCAAACAGAAACAGGTGAATTGATTATGGGGAGCAAGGACATGGCAGACCAATTGAATAATTACTTTGGTTCTGTCTTCACTAAGGAGGACATAAATAATCTTCCAGAAATAGTAAGGGACAGAGGGTCCAGTGAGATGGAGGAACTGAGCGAAATACATGTTAGTAGGGAAGTGGTGTTAGGTAAATTGAAGGGATTGAAGGCAGATAAATCCCCAGGGCCAGATGGTCTGCATCTCAGAGTGCTTAAGGAAGTGGCCCAAGAAATAGTGGATGCATTAGTGATAATTTTTCAAAACTCGTTAGATTCTGGACTAGTTCCTGAGGATTGGAGGGTGGCTAATGTAACCCCACTTTTTAAAAAAGGAGGGAGAGAGAAACCGGGGAATTATAGGCCGGTTAGCCTAACGTCGGTGGTGGGGAAACTGCTGGAGTCAGTTATCAAGGATGTGATAACAGCACATTTGGAAAGCGGTGAAATGATCGGACAAAGTCAGCATGGATTTGTGAAAGGAAAATCATGTCTGACGAATCTCATAGAATTTTTTGAGGATGTAACTAGTAGAGTGGATAGGGGAGAACCAGTGGATGTGGTATATTTGGATTTTCAAAAGGCTTTTGACAAGGTCCCACATAGGAGATTAGTGTGCAAACTTAAAGCACACGGTATTGGGGGTAAGGTATTGGTGTGGGTGGAGAATTGGTTAGCAGACAGGAAGCAAAGAGTGGGAATAAACGGGACCTTTTCAGAATGGCAGGCGGTGACTAGTGGGGTACCGCAAGGCTCAGTGCTGGGACCCCAGTTGTTTACAATATATATTAATGACTTGGATGAGGGAATTAAATGCAGCATCTCCAAGTTTGCGGATGACACGAAGCTGGGTGGCAGTGTTAGCAGTGAGGAGGATGCTAAGAGGATGCAGGGTGACTTGGATAGGTTGGGTGAGTGGGCAAACTCATGGCAGATGCAATTTAATGTGGATAAATGTGAAGTTATCCACTTTGGTGGCAAAAATAGGAAAACAGATTATTATCTGAATGGTGGCCGATTAGGAAAAGGGGAGGTGCAACGAGACCTGGGTGTCATTATACACCAGTCATTGAAAGTGGGCATGCAGGTACAGCAGGCGGTGAAAAAGGCGAACGGTATGCTGGCATTTATAGCGAGAGGATTCGAGTACAGGAGCAGGGAGGTACTACTGCAGTTGTACAAGGCCTTGGTGAGACCACACCTGGAGTATTGTGTGCAGTTTTGGTCCCCTAATCTGAGGAAAGACATCTTTGCCATAGAGGGAGTACAAAGAAGGTTCACCAGATTGATTCCTGGGATGGCAGGTCTTTCATATGAAGAAAGACTGGATGAACTGGGCTTGTACTCGTTGGAATTTAGAAGATTGAGGGGGGATCTGATTGAAACGTATAAGATCCTAAAGGGATTGGACAGGCTAGATGCAGGAAGATTGTTCCCGATGTTGGGGAGGTCTAGAACGAGGGGTCACAGTTTGAGGATAGAGGGGAAGCCTTTTAGGACCGAGGTTAGGAAAAACTTCTTCACACAGAGAGTGGTGAATCTGTGGAATTCTCTGCCACAGCAAACTGTTGAGGCCAGTTCATTAGCTATGTTTAAAAGGAAGTTAGATATGGCCCTTGTGGCTACAGGGGTCAGGGGGTATGGAGGGAAGGCTGGGTTCTGAGTTGGATGATCAGCCATGATCATAATAAATGGCGGTGCAGGCTCGAAGGGCCGAATGGCCTACTCCTGCACCTATTTTCTATGTTTCTATGTTTCTATAACCTCTTCTCATTGGCATTATCAAGGAAGAGGTATAGGAGCCCAAAGACATACACTCAACATTTCAGGAACAGCTTCTTCCCCTCTGCCATCAGATTCCTGAATGCTCAATGAACCCATGTACACCACCAATTTTTTTTTCCTGTTTGGCTCTCTTTTTGCACTATATATTTAATTTTATATATTTCTTATTGTAATTTATGGCTTTTTATTATATGTTACACTGTACTGCTGCCGCAAAACCAACGTCATGACATACGCAAGTGATATTAAACCTGATTCTGACAGTGCTCAGTGACCCAAACCAAAATGGAAAGGCAATTGCTCCCACTTTACAGCCGTGCCCAAGAAAGGCAGAACAGAGGAGCTGTAGTGTCCACTTTGCACCACTAGTGGTCACTATTGCACTGTGTAACTGCGGCACCTCAGTGATTTATTTTGCGATACAGCAGAGTAGGCCCTTCCGGCCCTTTGAGCCAGCAAAGCCCGAAAAACTCCATTAATCACGGGACACTTTAAAATGTGGGAAGAAACCGGAGCACCCAGGTGGAACACACGCATGCCACGTGAAGGACGTAGAGGCTCCTTACAGAAAGGTGCGGCAGCTGAACTTCTAACTCCAGAATTCTCCGAGCCGTAAGAGCGTTGTGCTAACTGCTTCACTACTATGGCACCCACAGCAGCACCACCCATACCCCAAAGACCGAACACAAACCACTGCACCAGTCTGTAGGGACATACATTTATCTGATCATAAGACGTAGGAGCAGAATTAGGCTATCGAGTCTGCTCTGCCATTCGATCATGACTGATTTATTTTCTCTCTCAAACCCACTCTCCTGTCTTCTCCCCATAACTCTTGATACCCTTACTAACCAAGAACCTATCAACTTCTACTTTAAATATACCCAATAAGTTGGCTTCCACAGTTGTCTGTGGCAATGAATTCCACACATTCATCATCATCTGGTTGAAGAACACTACAATCTAATTTTTGCTGCATTCATGGGATCACCAGCAAAAAGAATGGGACAACAGCATAGCAGCTCACGTATTACTTCAAAGCACCAGCGACCCAGTTTCAATTCCCACCGCTGTCCATAAGGAGTTTGTATGTTCTCCCCTTATACCACATGGGTTTCCTCTGGGTGCTCCAGTGTCCCCCCACATTTGAGTTAGGGTGAGAAAGTTGTGGGCCTGTTACGTTGGCACTGGAAGTGAAGTGACACTTGCGAGATGCCCCAGCACATCTCCGACTGTGCTGGTTGTTGACAACAATCAATGCATTTCGCTATAATGTGACAAATAAAATTAATCTCTATCTTTATATCAATTTATAATCTTTATCTCATAAAGGACAAAAAGTAAATAAAACAAATTATTGGAAGATCTCGGGAGATCCTTCAACATCTGTAGAGGGAAAATGCAGTCAACGTTTCATGTTGAGACCCATCACCTGCACCCTTTTAGTCCAAATGAAGGGTCGCGAACTGAAGTCTGTTTCCCCACAGATGCTAGTCACCCCACTGACTTCCTCCACTATTTATTGCTGCAGATTCCAGCATCTGTAGTCTCATGTGTGTTGAGGCAATGAAAATAATTCCTCATGAGTCACTGCAGTCTGTATAGTAAGGGAAATCTACTACTGGGTAGCAAGCTCCAGGATATCGACCCGGCAATGACAAATAAATGGAGATACCTTCACTACTGGAGACGCGGAATGTGAACTGCGGAGGGGATTTGAGAAGCATTAATTTTCCACATAACAGTTGTTCTTTAATCTTTTCTGACAACATACATTCAATGGCTACTTTATTAGATATCTCCTGAACCTAATAAGTGGCCATTGAGTGTATGTTCATGATCTTCTGCTGCTGTAGCCCATCCACTTCAAAGTTCGACGTGTTTTGTGGTCAGAGATGTTATTCTGCACACCACTGTTGTAACAGGTGGTTCAGTTATTGTCACCTTGTCAGCTTAAATCGGTCTGGTCATTATCCTCTGACCTCTCTCACTAACAAGGCTTTTTCACCCAGAATACTGGATTTTCCTTTTGTTTTGTAAACTCTGGATGCTGTAGTGAATGAAAATTCCAGGGGGTTGGCTGATTCTGAGATCCTCAAATCACCCCATCTGGCACCAATCATTTCACAATAAAAATCATTTGGATCACATTTCTTCCCCATTCTGATGTTTGGTCTGAACAACAAATGAACCTCTTGACCGTATCTGCATGCTATTATGCTTTGAGTTGCTGCCACGTGATTGGCTGATTAGATTTTTGCGTTAACGAGGTGTGCAGGTGTACCGAACAAAATGGCCCCTGAGTGTAGGTCCCAGATGTAGGATGTGATGTAGCCTTGAAACATTTCTCCACGGCATCTTGTAAATTATTCACAATCCAGCTTTAATGTGCCATAAGGGAAAGTGTCAACATTGAAGGTGTTAGAGAGGGTGTCAATCAATGGCTCTGTTCCTAGAACATACAAGCGTACCGTATAGAATTCTTCAGGTCGTTTAATCTTGCTATAGCCGGGGGAGGTGGTACTGGGGTTTAGTTCCCTCTACCTATTAAATGCTCCCAAGTACGTGCGCCTCAAACAGCCTCTGACAACCAAGTCCAGCACCTGGCCTTCACCTGTGGTTTAGCTACTACATCTGATGGAGCCGTTTCTACTGAGAGGAAATGGGGCAAGGGTGGGTTACTGGCATCTTAGAAACATAGAAACATAGAAAACCTACAGCACAATACAGGCCCTTCGGCCCACAATGCTGTGCCGAACATGTCCTTCCCTTAGAAATTATCTAGGGTTACCCACAGCCCTCTATTTTTCTATGCTCCACATACCTGTCCAGGAGTCTCTTAGAAGACCCTATCGTATCCGCCTCCAGCACCATCGCCGGCAGCCCATTCCACATACTCATCACTCCCTACTCTCTACACTCTAAAAAAAACTTCACCCTGACATCTCCTCTCTACCTGCTTCCAAGCACCTTAAAAGCTATGCCCTCTCGTGCAGCATTAAAACCAGTCGCTTCTGGCAGAGGAGGCTTGTCATCAGTGACTGGCAGCCCATTTCGGGAAAAGGAAACTCTGATGTTAAACGTCTGCTGGCATTCAGCCATACCCACTCATGGGGAAGGCTTCGGGGGTAAAACCTGAGGGAAAAACTTGGAGCTGGAGTCTCGAAGGCAATCCTGTATTGAGTTCAACACTGACTGGCAACACCTGAGATGCCGCTGGTGCCAAACTGACTCGGGTCTCTGCTGTAACTTTGGATTCATCAGCTGCGTGGAGGAGGGGTGCCTGCTACATGGGCGACAGCCTGCCCTGCCTTGGATATCATCAAGACAGACGGGACACAACATCCATGGTCGACCCCCGACCAACTTCCTGCCTCTGACAGTGCAGGAACAGGCCCTGCAGCCCACCACATCTGTGCCAACGTGATGCCAACTTAAACTGCACATCCATATCTCTCCATTGCCTGCCTGTGTATGAGCAGGTCTGAAAGCCCCTTGAATCCGTGCAATCATTATCTGCTTTGGAATTGGATTATCATTATCACTTGTACCAAAATATAGCAGCTGGCACTGGAATGTATGTCGACACTTGCAGGCTGCCCCCAGCACACCCTCGGGTGTGTTGGTTGCTAACGTAAGCCAGTGGTCCCCAACCACCGGGCCGCGGACCGGTACCGGGCCGCAAAGCATGTGCTACCGGGCCATGAAGAAACGATATGAGTCAGCTGCACCTTTTCCTCATTCCCTGTCACGCACCGTTGAACTTGAACATAGGGTTGTCAACTGTCCCGTATTTGCCGGGACATCCCGTATATTGGGCTAAATTGGTTTGTCCCGTATTTCCCCCGCTGAGGTAGAGCGTTCCTATGAAACCTTTCGTGCCGAGATGGCATGAAGTGAAGAAGCAATTACCATTAATTTATATGGGAAAAATTTGTGAGCGTTCCCAGACCCAAAAAATAACCAAACAAATCATACCAAATATCACATAAAACCGAAAATAAATAACACTAACATATAGTAAAAGCAGGAATGATATGATAAATAGACAGCCTATATAAAATAGAAATAATGTATATACTGTATAGTTGGGAAGATGAAGGCAAAACCGATTTGTGGGGGGAAAATCGTCACGCATGCACACACAGGTGCCCGCGCAAGGCTTCATGGTCATGGTAGTCTTTCCTGGGGTAAAGTGTCCCGGGATTTGACTGCTACTTTTGTTCCTTATTTGGGAGTTGAAAAGTTGGCAACCCTAACTGTAAAAGACATGTTGAGGTGAGTTTAACCCTACTTGAACCCCCACCCACCCACCCGCCCCCCCCAGTTGGCCGGTCCGCAAGAATATTGTCAATATTAAACTGGTCCGCAGTGCGAGAAAGGTTGGGGACCCCTGATGTAAGCAATGCATTTCACTGTGCGTTTTGATGTACACATGATAAGTAACTCTGAATCTTGAATCTTGAATACTGTTCATATAGATCCAATTCATTACACAGTGGGCTGAGGAAGAACGAGGCAGAAACAGTACCAGTGTAGTAGTAGCTACACAGAAAGGGCAGGACAGACAAACCACTGAAGTGCAAGACCATAACAAGGTAGACTACGGAGTCAATGTCCAACACTCTCTCACTGGACCTACACTCAAGACAGGCAAATGAAAAGCAATGGGTACAGAATACACGATCTTTGGCCTGCTCTTGCAACCACAGTACTAGACGACTGTTCTGGATCAAAGTACGTGGTCAACGAGGACCACCAGAACACTGATAATAGTTCACTGAATTACAATAACGCCAATGATAAAAGAATTAAAGATTAGTTTGATTTGTCACAGGTTCATTGAAACAAAAGGAGCATCCTTTGCATCAATAACCTCCATACAGCACGGTGCAAAAGTCTTAGGCACCTACATGTAGCTAGGGAGCCTGAGACTTTTGCACAGTACTGTATTTGTCAATGTGGAGCGAATTGCGAGTTTGTAAACCTGGTAGGAGCTAAGTATGTTGGGAATGGTGAGGATGGAGCATTGAGGGAGGGGTGTGGGACAGGTGGCACAGAAGGAGTGCCAGGGGCGGGAAGTGGCGCAGGTGAAGACACACCCAGTGCTGAGACACCAGGCAAGGTCATTTGATTCCAAAAATTGGTTTATTGATCATTACAGAATATCTCTCTGCTGTTTCCCACTCCCTCCCCTCTCCATTCCACTTTTCCTAACCATGGTTCCCCTACCCCTGCCCCCTTCCCACTCTCAGTCCGCAATAGAGACCCATATCAGAATCAGGTTGCTCACCACTCACATATGACATGAAAATTGTTTTGCGGCAGCGGTCCAGTGCAGTACATAAAAGTACTGCAATACTGTGCAAAGGTCTGATATATAGCTAGGGTGGCTAAGACGTTTGCACAGTACTGTAGTCCTAGGACAGCCCACATGTGCTGCCATGCTTCCAGCACCAATATAGCAAGCCACGAAAGGAAAGGTACATCGCATCCGGAGTTTCTCTGGTTAGCGGATGATTTCCCTCCACCAGCTGGGTCCATAGCAAGCCAGAGCAGTCAGAAAACTGAGGTACAAAACACTTTAGTTATGCAAGTACAGCAGTTTTTCTTCCCTCAAGCAACACACATCAAAGTTGCTGGTGAACGCAGCAGGCCAGGCAGCATCTCTAGGAAGAGGTACAGTCGCCGTTTCAGGCCGAGACCCTTCGTCAGGACTAACTGAAGGAAGAGCTAGTAAAAGATTTGAAAGTGGGAGGGGGAGAGGGAGATCCGAAATGATAGGAGAAGACAGGAGGGGGAAGGATGGAGCCAAGAGCTGGACAGGTGATTGGCGAAAGGGATACGAGAGGATCATGGGACAGGAGGCCCAGCGAGAAGGAAGGGTGGGGGGGGAAGCCCAGAGGATGGGCAAGGGGTATAGTCAGAGGGACAGAGGGAGAAAAAGGACAGAGAGAGAGAGAGAGAAAAAGAATGTTTGTATATAAATAAATAACGGATGGGGTACAAGGGGGAGGTGGGGCATTAGCAGATGTTGAATAAGTCAATGTTCATGCCATCAGGTTGGAGGCTACCCAGACGGAATATAAGGTGTTGTTCCTCCAACCTGAGTGTGGCTTCACCTTTACAGTAGAGGAGGCCGTGGATAGACATGTCAGAATGGGAATGGGATGTGGAATTGAAATGTGTGGCCACTGGGAGATCCTGTTTTCTGTGGTGGTCAGAGCGTAGGTGTTCAGCAAAACAATCTCCCAGTCTGCGTTGGGTCTCGCCCATATATAAAAGGCCACCTCGGGAGCACCAGACGCAGTATATCACCCCAGCTGACTCACAGGTGAAGTGTCGCCTCACCTGGAAGGACTGTCTGGGGCCCTGAATGGTGGTAAGGGAGGAAGTGTAAGGGCATGTGTAGCACTTGTTCCGCTTACAAGGATAAGTGCCAGGAGGGAGATCAGTGGGGAGGGATGGGGGGGACGAATGGACAAGGGAGTCGCGTAGGGAGCGATCCTTGCGGAAAGTGGTGGGGGGGGGAAGATGTGCTTAGTGGTGGGATCCCGTTGGAGGTGGCGGAAGTTACGAAGAATAATATGTTGGACCCGGAGGCTGGTAGGGTGGTAGGTGAGGACCACGGGAACCCTATTCCTAGTGGGGTGGCGGGAGGATGGAGTGAGACCAGATGTACGTGAAATGGGGGAGATGCGTTTGAGAGCAGAGTTGTTTGAATTTCCAGCATCTGCAGAATTCCTCATGTTTGAGTTTTTCTTCCCTCTCTGTTCTCATTCGGCTAATTAAATTTGCTGATGACGCTACACTGATTGGCCTAATCTCAAAGTGGTGCAGACAGCCCAGTGTATCTGCATATGTGAACTTCCCACTATTCAGGTATTGAAAAAGGGCCTGAAGGATCATTGGGGACCCGAGTCACTCCAACCACAAATTGTTCCAGCTGCTACCATCTGGAAGATGGTACCGCAGCATAAAAGCCAGGACTAACAGGCTCTGGGACAGCTTCTTCCACCAGGCCATCAGACTGATTAACTCACGCTGACACAACTGTATTTCTATGTTATATTGACTATCCTGTTGTACATTGTACATTTAGAAGGAGACGTAACATAAAAATTTTTACTCCTCATGTACATGAAGAATGTAAGTAATAAAGTCAATTTGTGTTCTCATCTCCTGTATTTACCTCTTCTGTAGCAAGATCAGCAGCAGCAGCCAAGTCTAAATTGTCTTCTCCAAGCATGCATCACTACCACTTGTGTTACTCAATATCGCTTGGTCCTCACTCTGTCACACTCTGCTTGTTCTATCTATGCTTCCTTCTTGGCAACTTAAAATGTGCTGGATTTCTAATTTCTCCCAGCTCTGTTGGAGATCATAGCCTGAAACATCAAATCTGTCTGTCTGTCTGTCTCTCTCTCTGTAGATGCGGCCTGAGTTGAGCATAATCCCATTCTTGTAAACCTCCTCCGGACCCTCTCCAGGGCCAACATATCTTTAGATAGGGAAGCCAAATGAAATACCCACTTTTTGTTCTAAACTCCAGTGAGAAATAGGCCCAGAGCCATCAAACACTCCTCATATGTTAACTCTTTTAGACCATAAGACCATAAGACAAAAGAACAGAAGTTGGCCATTCGGCCCATCGAGTCTGCTCCGCCATTCTATCATGAGCTGATCCATTTTCCCATTTAGTCCCACTCCCCTGCCTTCTCACCATAACCTTTGATACCCTGGCTACTCAGATACCTATCAATCTCTGCATTAAATACACCCAATGATTTGGCCTCCACTGCTGCCTGTGGCAACAAATTCCATAGATTCACCACACTCTGGCTAAAAAAATTTCTTTGCATCTCTGTTCTGAATGGGCGCCCTTCAATACTTAAGTCATGCTCTCTCGTACTAGACACCCCCACCATGGGAAACAACTTTGCCACATCCACTCTGTCCATGCCTTTCAACATTTGAAATGTTTCTATGAGGTCTCCCCTCATTCTTCTAAACTCCAAGGAATACAGTCCAAGAGCAGTCAAACGTTCTTCATATGTTAACCCTCTCCTTCCTGGAATCATTCCAGTGAATCTTCTCTGAACCCCCTCCAACGTCAGCACATCTTTTCTTAAATAAAGAGCCCAAAACTGCACACAGTACTCCAAGTGAGGTCTTACCAGTGCCTTATAGAGCCTCAACATCACATCCCTGCTCCTATACTCTATTCCGCTAGAAATAAATGCCAACATTGCATTCGCCTTCTTCACCACCGACTCAACCTGGAGGTTAACCTTAAGGGTATCCTGCACGAGGACTCCCAAGTCCCATTGCATCTCAGAACTTTGAATTCTCTCCCCATTTAAATAATAGTCTGCCTGTTTATTTCTTCTGCCAAAGTGCATAACCATAAACTTTCCAACATTGTATTTCATTTGCCACTTCTCTGCCCATTCTTCCAATCCACCCAAGTCTCTCTGCAGACACTCCGTTTCCTCAGCACTACCGGCCCCTCCATCTATCTTCGTATCATCAGCAAACTTAGCCACAAAGCCCTCTATTCCATAATCCAAATCGTTTATGTACAATGTAAAAAGAAGCAGCCGCAACACGGATCCCTGTGGAACACCACTGGTAACCGGCAGCCAACCAGAATAGGATCCCCTTTATTCCCACTCTCTGTTTCCTGCCAATCAACCAACGCTCTATCCACGTATGTAACTTTCCTGAAATTCCATGGGCTCTTATCTTGTTAAGTAGCCTCATGTGTGGCACCTTGTCAAAGGCCTTCTGAAAATTCAAATATACAAAATCCACTGCATCTCCCTTATCTAGCCCTCTTGTAATTTTCTCAAATAATTGCAATAGGTTTCTCAGGCAGGATTTTCCTTTAAGGAAATCATGCTGAGTTCTGCCTATCTTGTCATATGCCTCCAGGTACTCTGTAACCTCATCCTTGACAATCGACTCCAACAATGTCCCAACCACCGATGTCAAGCTAACGGGTCTATAATCTCCTTTTTGCTTCCTTGCCCCCTTCTTAAATAGCGGAGTGAAATTTGTAATCTTCCAGTCCTCCGGAACCATGCCAGAATCTATTGACTTTTGAAAGATAATTGCTAATGCCTCCGCAATCTCCACAGCTACTTCCTTCAGAACACGAGGGTGCATTCCATCTGGTCCAGGAGATTAATCTACTCTTAAGACTATTCAGCTTCCTGAGTAATTTCTCTGTCATAATTGTGACTGTGCACACTTCTCTTCCCTGACACCCTCGAGTGTCTGGTCTGCTGATGTCTTCCTCAGTGAAGACTAATGCAAAATACTCATTCAGTTCCTCCGCCATCTCCTTATCTCCCATTACAATTTCTCCAGCATCATTTTCTATCGGTCCCATATCTACTCTCACCTGTCTTTTACTCTTTATATACTTGAAAAAGCTCTTTGATATTATTATTTGCTAGCTTCCTTTCATAGTTCATCTTTTCCCTTTTAATGACCTTCTTAGTTTCCTTTTGAAAGCTTTTAAAAACTTCCCAATCCTCTGTCTTCCCACTAATTTTTGCTTCCTTGTATGCCCTCTCCTTTGTTTTAACTTTGGCTTTGACTTCTCTTGTCAGCCACGGTTGCATCCTTTTTCCATTCGAAAATTTCTTCTTTTTTGGAATATACCTGTCTTGTACCTTCCTCACTTCTCGCATAAACTCCAGCCACTGCTGCTCTGCCATCCTTTCCACTAGTGTCCCTTTCCAGTCAACTTTGGCCAGTTCCTCTCTCATGCCACTGTAATTTCCTTTACTCCACTGAAATACCGACACATCGCATTTCCGCTTCTCATTTTCAAATTTCACAGTGAACTCAATCATGTTATGATCACTGCCTCCTAAGGGTTCCTTCACCAAATTCCTGGGATTATTTCCATGAGCATCCTCCGGATCCTCTCCAATGCTAGTGCATGCTTTCTTGGGTACGAAGCCAAAAGCTGCTCACAATATTCCAAGTGCAAACTGACCAAAACCTTATAAAGCTTCAGATTCAGAGGCATAGAAAAGTATGCAGGAAAAAAGGCCTTTTGGTCATCTAGTTCATGACACGCCATTTAAACTTCCTACTCCCATTGACGTGCACCCATACTCCTGCTATCCACGTGCCTATCAAAACTTCCCTTAAACCTTGAAATCCAGCTCACACGCACCACTTGCGCTGGCAACTTGTTCTACACTCCTACGACCCTCTGAGTTGTTGCTTTTATCATAGATACAAGAGGTGCTGCAGATGCTAGAAATCTAGAGCAATACACACAATGTGCTGGATGAGCTCTGCAGGTCAGGCAGTATCTGTGGATGGGAATAAACTGTCGACGCTTTGAACCTTCGGCCTGAAATATCGACTGCTTATTCCCGTCCACAGATGCTGCGTGACCTGCTGAGCTCCACCAGGACATTGTGTGTGTGTTGCTTCTATCCTTACTTTTTTATTCTAGTCCTTTTGAAATAAATGCTAACATTACATTTGCCTTCCTTACCACTGACTCAGCCTGCAAGTTAACCTGCACTAGAACTCCAAAGTCCCTTTGCACCTCGGATTTCTGAATTTGTTCCCCAATTACAAAATTGTCTGTGTCTTTATTCCATCTACCAAAGTGCATGACTGTACACTTCCTCACGTTGTGTTCCATCTGCCACTTCAATGCCCATTCTCCCAGTCTATCAAGTCCTTCTGTACACCCTGTTGACGAACACTTCCAATATCAGATTTACTGCATCTACTGTTTTTTTTTTCCCTTTTCAATCACAGTAATGTTTAGATAAGCAATACACTTGGTAAAACACATTATTGAATGAAATTGCTCTAGACCTGAGTAATTCTCAAAACCATTATGTGGGCACTTTGGGGGAAGAGACAGAGTGGAGAACCAGAGGGAGCAGCAGAGAATAAAACAATGAAGAACATAATGCATTTCCCACTGATTGAGCTCAGAAAGATGCTCCAGTATGGAACAGAAGCTCAAAGACAAAATAAATTTCCGCCAATACATTTTAATGCAACATCATGGCATCTCATGTGATGTTTATAATTAATTATTCGAAATACTGACAAACCAGAGCTAGATCCAATCTCGAGAGAGATATAGTGATAAAATAAATCTATCCTCATTTGTACTTCTCTAGTCTTTTTCCCAAATTTAAAATGTTCATTGTACAACGTTTGTAGATTAACCCAACTTTTAAAGAAAAAAAATTCCAAGCAGGCATGAAATTAAAATTTCATGGCACCCACATTATCTATTATTTAAATTCTGATTAACAGTTTCCTTTGATACACAATTTGTTAAATATATTAGTGAGAGCTGGTAGAAGAACATCAATAAGGCATCAGCTCCTCCTTGGCTAATCGTCCTGACAGGCTACCCAACTTTCAGATAAGCCTCTTCGTGTGATGTCTAAAATATCAACAGTCCATCAGACACCATGAGAGCATAAGACATTGGAGAAGAATTAGGCCACTTTGTACATCAAGTTTGCTCCACTGTCAATCATGGCTGATTTATAACACCTTTCAACCCCATTCGCCTGCTTTCTCCTGGTAACTTTTGATGTTCTTACTGATTAAGAACCTATTAACCTCCACTTTAAATATACCAATTACTTGGCCTCCATATGCATCTGTGGCAATGAATTCCACAGATTTACCACCCTCTGTCTAAAGAATTTTCTCCCTATTTCCATTTTAAATGGGTATCTTTGTTTTCTGAGGCTTTGTCCTCTGGCTTTAGGCTAAATCCACACTAGACTGGATCATTTTGAAAACGCCAGTTTCGAGTAAAAATGACAGGCGTCCACACTACGCGTTTTTCAAAATATCACTGTCCACACCAAAACGGATATTTGGGCGTATCTACTCCTACTGGGCATGCGCAGACACATCTACAGAAAACAAGTGAAGAGGAAGCGGTATAATATTTACGTTTCCACAGCGGCGTTGTTCTATTTCCATAGAATAAAACTAGTGTACCAACAACAACAGCGAAAGAAAACCTCCGCTGGAAAAATCAGACCGGACTTCTTTGTTTAGACAGACAATGAAGTTGAGCTGTTTCTGCAAGTTACAAACAACTACAAAGTCAGCAAAGCAGTGGAGAACGTGGAGATGTTTAACTCCAAACAAACTATTAAAGTAGACAATAAAGTAAACAACACACGCATGAAGCTGTCCTCTACCCAAGATCAACAAGAGAGTGGAATCTTCTGCCGTCAGACCTGCACAGTATTTCTGACATTAATATTTTTAAAGATAGACTCAGTCAAATCAACTTAGGGGATCTAGTCAAAAAAGCCCAGTTTACAATTTAACTCTCACGCCATTCACACCGACTGCGCGTTATAACAGCCGTCCGGCAGTGCTTGCGCAGTACCAAGCTGAAGCAGAAAAAGCATTGTTGTTGTGGTGTTGTTATGACAGCGTTCTTAAATCTCTCCATTTACCCTGCCCACACCACAATGCGAAACAATCGTTTTCAAATTTACACACCCTGGAGAGTGTTTTCGAAACTCTCCGTTTTCGGGGGATGAAAACTCCATTTCAGTGTGGATGGAGGGTCAAAATGAAGAGAAAAAGCTTCGTTTTCAAAATTATCCAGCGTAGTGGGGACGGAGCCTTAGGCAAACCCACATTTGGAAACATCCTCTCCATGTCCACTCTATCTAAGTCTTTCCATATTCGATAGGTTTCAACAAGATTCTCCCTTATTCTTCTAAACTCCAGCGAGAACAGGCCCAGAGCCAACAAATGCTCTTTATACATTAACCCGTTCACTCTGGAATCATTCTCACAAACCTCCTCTAGACCTTCTCCAATGCCAGCACAACCTTTTTAACATATAGGGCTCAAAATGGTTTACAATACTCCCAAGTGTGGTCTGACCAAAGTTGTTAGACCCTGGGCCAAACAGACAACTCCAAAACTGCCTCAGTATGTTTTACTACTCTAGATGGGAAAACAAATCACTTCGCAGTACTCCACTTGAGGATAAGAAATGTTTTTGGTATGGTTTCACATTCTACATCATCTCCCCAATGCTTCCTTACCCTTTAAAACATACAGCATTACAGCACAGTACTGGTCCTTTGGCCCATGATGTTGTGCTGGCCTTTTAATCAACTCTAAGATCAATCTAATCCTTCCCTCGTACATAGCCCTCCAGTTTTTGATCGTGAATATGCCTATCTAAGAGTTTCTTAAATGCCCCTGAAGTATCTGACTCTACTACCACCCCGGCAGTACATTCCATGCACTGACCACTTTCTGCGTAAAAAAAAAATTACTTCTGACAAACTCCTTGTAACTACCTCCAAACACCTTCAAATTATGCCCATGCATATTACACATATGCATCCACCATGGGAAAAGGTATCTAGCCATCTACTTGATCTATGCATTGTATCACCTTGTACACCTCTATCAAGTCACCTCTCATCCTCCTTCACTCTAGAGAAAAGCCCTAGCTCACTCAATCAATCCTCTTAAGAAATGCTCTCAAATCTAAGCAGCATCTTCAAAGTCAAAATCAAAGTAACGTTCATTATCAGAGTACATACATACCATCGCATACAATACTGGTAAATCTCCTCTTCACCCTCTCTAAAGCTTCCAGATCCTTCCTATAATGAGGGAACCAGAGCTGAACACAATATGCCAAGTGTGGTCTAAACAGGATTTTATACAGCAGCAATGTCACCTCGTGGCTCTTGAACTCAATAGCCCAACACACCATATGCCATCGTGGTAGGTGCCTGGAAATTACTGCCAGGAGTAGTTGTGGAAGCAGCAATAACAATGGTGTTCAAGAGGCTTTTACATGAGCACAACAACATGCAGGGAATAGATGGTATGTATCACGCGCAGGCAGAAGGGATTAGTCTAACAGCATCACGTTCAGCACAGACACCTGAGCCGAATGGCTTGTTCCTGTGCTGTAGAACTCTTCTATGCAAAATGATGGTCTGTTCCTTGAATGTAGGCCACCCTTGATTAGAAATGTTGCTGCACGATTGCTTTACAATTTTACCCAAAGTTTTAATTCTCTGTCCTTGGACCTTGAACAGCTTCCCTTTATTTACTCTGAATCAACTAGTCATGGCTAATCACATTCCCTGTTTCCACTCTGTTGCTTTATACCGAATATTTGTTGTATTCTTTGCAGTTTAACAAGCCTGCTAGTATTTTATGTAACTACTTATATCCATGTAACTGTTTAGTATGTTTTCAGTCTGTATGTGCAATTGTTCAGTGTATACCCTACTGGTCAAAGTATGCATATACAATTGTTCAGTGCGTCTCCTAGTAGTTAGCATTCTGTCTGTTTCCAGAAGCTTCTTGATATCGTGTTATTTGAAGAAGGGTTATCTGATTAGTTAACTATTATCTACAAATTTGAATGGAAGGTATCTTATCTATGGGGTATCAGGAATATTGAACACCTTGGTCTGCTGTCTTTTCCCGTTATTTCTTCTTAGCTAATAGAGTTTTGCAGCTCTACATTTCCAATTCCCTTTATCTAACAGCACTTAATAAAACAATCGTGCAGCCTCACATTTTATGCCTTTCTTGACTTCTGAAAGAACGTTGGATTAAAAAACTCAGAAGCCAGTATCTCCCAACTTTTTATATTTGCTTAAAATTGTTGGTAGTGTAGAGGTTAGCACTACGGTTTACAGTACCAGCGACTCAGATTCAATTCCACCCACTGTCTGTAAGGAATCTGTACGTTCTCCCAGTGACTGTACGGGTTGCCTCCGGGTGTTCTGGTTTCTCCCACATTCGCAACACCAACTGGTTGGTAGGTTAACAGGCCATTGTAATCTGGCCCTTTATTAGGCTATGGTTAAAGCAGGTATTTCTGGGTAGCACAGCTCAAAGGGCCGAAAAGGCCTATACTGTGCTGTACCTTAATAAGTTAAAAATCACAGTCCTAGTGAAAGGATATTGAGCTGGAATGTTAACTCCTTCTCCCTCCAGTGAACGTGCCTGACATGCTGAGCACATCAATCACTTTTGTTTCCCATTTCCAGAAGCCGCAGTGAGTTGTTTATAGACCATAAGAAACAGAATTAGGCTATTCGGCCCATCGAGTCTGCTCCACCATTGCACCATAGCTGATTTATTATCCCTCTCAACCCCGTCTTATAGCCTTCTCCCCGTAACCTCTGACGCCCTGATTGATAGTCATAGTCATACTTTATTGATCCCGGGGGAAATTGGTTTTCGTTACAGCTGCACCATAAATAATAAATAGTAATAAAACCATAAATAGTTAAATAGTAATATGTAAATTATGCCAGGAAATAAGTCCAGGACCAGCCTATTGGCTCAGGGTGTCTGACCCTCCAAGGGAGGAGTTGTAAAGTTTGATGGCCACAGGCAGGAATGACTTCCTATGACGCTCTGTGCTGCATCTCGGTGGAATGAGTCTCTGGCTGAATGTACTCCTGTGCCCACCCAGTACATTATGTAGTGGATGGGAGACATTGACCAAGATGGCATGCAACTTGGACAGCATTCTCTTTTCAGACACCAAGAACCTATCAACCTCTGCTTTAAATGTGCAGAGGTTAACTTGACCTCCACAGCAGTCTATGGCAACGAATTCCACAGATTCACCACTCTGTGGTTACAGAATGAAAGAACGGTTGCTTACATAGATAAGATTTTAAAGCAAGATTATAGATCAGCTTTATTTGTCACATGTACAGTGAGACGTGTCATTTGTGTCAATCCAATCAACAAGGATTGTGCTGGGAGCAGCACACGAGTGTCACCACGCTTCTTGCATGACCGCAAATGTTGCCGCGCTCTGGAAGACCCTAAATGAATGTCTTTAGAATGTGAGAGGAAACCCACACTGTCAAGGGGAGAATGTACAAACACATTACAGGTATCGACGGGAATTGAATCCCCATCAATGATCAATGTAAAGCGATGCATGAAGCACTACCTAGATGGAACACAGTCCAACAGAGTTACACTTTAAAAGACCTCTGATATTGGGACAATGTCTTGATCTCTTTCCGACCAATTTCCATCTTCCTGCTGTCGGAGGAAGACGCAGGTTCAGTCACTTGTGGCTAAGGACTCAGCAGTCGGATGATTAATGTCCTCAGCACTGAAGGTGCTCCGTGGTTGTGAACTCGCCTTTGCTGGACTGTGCTGTTCATCTTCCGTGTGTTTCTGATCACTCTTATTTTTGCTATTTGCGCGATTTGATCAAGGCACTTTGGCACCGAACTGGCTCTGTGGTTGAGACCTGCAGTCATCGAATCAAAGCTAACCCGAACTGACTCAGTGGCTGTGGTTCCTGGACCGTCTCGGGGACTCTGTGGTTTGATGCTTAATGTCCTGTGTTATTTGCTCACTTTTTGCTGTCTGCACGATTTGCTCTTTTTTCCGTGTTGGGCGTTTGATGTTTTCTTTAAGTGGATTCAATGGTATTTCTTTGCTTCTTGGCTGCCTGTGGGAGGACGAATGTCAGGGTTGTATACTGTATACATGCTTTGATAATAAATGTACTTTGAAACTTTGAAGTTAATCCTACCACTGGAGAACAATTAAGAATTTGAACACTAAATAATTTCCCTGCTCCTGAGAAGAGAATGCTGAGGTAATGAAGAATGCTGAAACTGGCTAAACGAATGCAGACTAATTGAATGTGCTAAGTTCCTGACTCAGGTTTGCATTAGATGCGTTCAGCAGAGTTATTGGGTAGCTATTACCATTGACTTACTGGGCCTGAGTAACTCAAGCTGGCTGTAGAACAGCAAATTAAATGAGAAAGGGTAAGTGCTTGCCTGATGCTTCTGACACAGGACAATCTAGATTCCATTCACAATTACGGCTTCTGCACCACTCTACCTTTCTTGAACCAAACTCAGGTTGTCCACAGCATTCTTTCGATTTAAGAGTTGCAATACTGCATTAATCAATTTTCTAGTTATTTAGAATACTTCTGTACTTCACCTGACCTTGAGATAGGAATTCTATATCACAATAAACACCATCTTATTTGATTATTGTATAAAATTTCCACAGATGTACTGTGGAGAGCATTCTAACTGGGTGCATCACCGTCTGGTATGGGAGGGGGGGCAGTACACAGAATCAATACAAGCTGCAGAAAGTTGTAGACTCAGGCTACGTCCACACTACGCTGGATAATTTTGAAAACGCCGGTTTCGAGTAAAAACGACAGGCGTCCACACTAAGCGTTTTTCAAAATATCTCTGTCCACATTAGACGGATATTTGGGTGAATCTCCTCCTACTGGGCACACGCAGGACACACAGAAAACAAGCGAAGAGGAAACGATATACTTAGTGCGCGTTTGTCCAGTTACACAGTAGAAAAACTTTAAAGGAATTGCTCTTGGCTGTCGCAAAGGAGGACTTAAAACTAAAAGAAACAAATACTGGAGCATATGGAGGCAACCGACAGGGAGTTCACGGACAGTATGACCCAGCTGACGACGAATATTGAAAAACTAACTCTGTTACATTAATAAAGCACCTCGTTAAATGTATAAAACATCTGCATCAGTGTTATCTTGTATTTCCATACAACGTTACATTAGGCTGTTATACATCTATTGTCAGAGAAGTACTTGCATAAATAGGTAAACCACCTTCATACAAGCAAGGACAGAAAACAGGGCGAAGTGAGTATACTTATTCACTTCTTCACTTCGTTGTTAAAACAACGAACATTTGTTCTGGCACGTCATGACAGCGTTTTTAAATAGTCAAAAAAGCTCACTTTACAATTTAACTCTCACACCGTTCACACCGACTGCGCGTTATAACAGCAGTACGGCAGTGCTTGCGCAGTACCAAGCATAAGCAGAAAAAAGCATTGTTGTGGTGTTGTCATGACAACGCTTTTAAATCTCTCCGGTTATCCCGTACACACTACGCCAGATATTAAGCGTTTTCAGATTTATTCACTCTGGAGAGTGTTTTCGAAAATCTCCGTTTTCGGGGGCTGAAAACGCCGGCTCAGTGTGGACGGGAAGGCAAAACGAAGAGAAAAAGCTTTGTTTTCAAAATTATCCGGCGTAGAGTACCCTTAGTCAGCTCCTCATGGGCGCTAGCCTCCTCAGCATCCACGGCATCTTCAACGAGATTTGCCTCAAAAAGGTGGCAGCCATCATAATGACCCTTATCACCCAGGGCATGCCCTCTTCTCATTGCTACCATCAGGGAGGAGGTACAGAAGCCTGAAGACACACACTCAGTGATTCAGGAACAGCTTCTTCCCCTCTGCCATCTGAACTCTGAATGGACTTTGAATCTGTGAACACGACCTCACTACTTATTTAATTTAACACATATATTACACAGTGCCTAAAAAGGTAACATGTTAGTTTTCATATTTTATTGTTTCAAACTTGGAACCACAGGGGATTTAATTTGGCTTTTTTGACACTGATCAACAGAAAAAGTCTCTTCTGTGTCAAAGTGAAAAGGGATCTCTACAAAGTGATCTAAATTAATTACAAATGTAAAACACAAGTATAAGTATATGCATAAGTATTCACTCTCTTCAAGGCAGTATTCAGTAGATGCACCTTTGGCAGCAAATACAGCCTTGAGTCTGTGTGGCGAGGTCTCTATCAGCTTTGCACATCTGGACACTGCAATTTTTCCCCTTTCTTCTTTATAAAGCCACTCAAGTTCTGTCAGATTGCATGGGGATCATAAGTGAACAGCCCTTTTCAAGTCCAGCCACAAATTCTTGATTGGATTGAAGTCAGGACTTTGACTTGGCCACTCCAGAATATTAACTTTGTTCTTAAGCCATTCCTTTGTAGCTTTGGCTTTATGCTTGGGGTCAATGTCTTTCTGAAAAACAAATCTTCTCGCAAGTCACAGTTCTCTTGCACACTGCATCAGGTTTTCCTTCAGGATTTCCCTGTATTTTGCTGCATTCGTTTGGTCTTTACTTTCACAAGCCTTCCAGGGCTTGCTGCAGTGAAGCATCCCCACAGCATGATGCAGCCACCACCATGCTTCACGGTAGTGATAGTGTGTTTTTGATGAAGTGTGATGTTTGGCTTACACCAAACAAAGCATTTAGTCTGATGGCCAAAAAGCTCAATTTTGGCTTCATCAGACCATAGGACCTTCTTCCAGCTGATTTCAAAGTCCCTCACATGCTTTCTGGCAAACTCTAGCAGAGATTTCATGAGAGTTTTTTTTTCCCCCAAAAGTGGCTTTCTTTTTGCCACTCTTCCATAAAGCTATAACCGGTGAGGCACCTGGGCAACAGTTGTTGTATGTACAGTCTCTCCCATCTCAGCCACTGAAGCTTGTAACTCTTCCAGAGTTGTCATAGGTCTCTTGGTGGCCTCTCTCACTTGCCCCCCTTTTTGTATGGACACTCAAATTTGAGGATGACCTGCTCTAGGCAGATTTACAGCTGTGCCATATTCTCTCCATTTCTTGATGATTGACTTATCTGTACTCCAAGAGACATGGAAATTTTCTTGTATCCATCTCCTGACTTGTGCTTTTCAATAAACTTTTTGCGGTGTTGCTTGGAGTGTTCTTTTGTCTTCATGGTGTAGTTTTTGCCAGGATACTGACTCACCAGTAGTTGGACCTTCAGATACGTGTATTTTTACTACAATCAATTGGAACACCTTGACTACACACAGGTCTCCAAAAACAGATCTCCATTTATCTAATTATGTGACTTCTGAAACCAACTGGCTGCACCAGTGATGATTTGGTGTGTCATACTAAAGGTTGGGGAGGGAGAAGGGTGAATACCTATACAATCAATTACTTTGTATTTTATATTTCTAATTAATTTAGATCACGTTGTCGAGATCTGTTTTCACTTTGACACAAAATAGTCTTTTTCTGTTGATCAGTGTCAAAAAAGCCAAATTAATTTCACTGTGATTCAATGCTGTAAAACAATAAAACATGAAAACTTACAGGAGGAGGGGGTGAATACTTTTCATGGGCACAGTGTCTGTATATGTATGTGGATATATATATTCTGGCTGCGTGTGCCCTTTTGCTGAACATTGTGGGCATGTTATGTTGCGCCGGACCGTATGGCAACACTTGTGTTGGTTGTTAATGCAAATGATACATTTCACTGTACGTGTGATTTTTTAAAAATTTAGATATACAGCATGGTAACACTGTCTCTTGAGCCCAACAAGCACTGTCACCCAATTACAACATGTGACCAAATAACCTACCAACCCCACACGTCTTTGGGATGTGGGAGGAAACCAGAGCACCCGGAGGAAACCCACGGGGTCACAAGGAGAGCTTGCAAACTCCTTACAGACAGTGGCGGGAATGGAATCCAGGTCGCTGGTGCTGTAATAGTGTTACGCTAACTGTTGCGCTACTTTTTTTTTGTAGGAACACAAGTCAGTTCACAATTGTTTTTACTACTTCAAAATGAATACTCAAAGTAGATACTCTATTGGAAATACTGCACTGCTATGGTGTCTGCAGTACTGCCCAATTCAATAGTGCGTATTAGCATCTATAAAGAAATTGTATTTAAGTGAACTCTGCATGCTTTAATTCTGCATTAATCACCTGCAATCTAAAAGCTCTCTGAACTGGTAGATAACCAGATAACCAGAAAGGCTGCACCACAAATGCATTTATCAGATTCGATGATTGGTCAGCAAACAGCTAGACAATATAGACACACACAGTGTTGTGAAGACATCTGAATCACACAATGATCGACTGCTTGTCACCACCACGAAGGACTGGAATCAAAGAGAAGTCCTTACTAGATATCGGTTAATCTGTCTTCCAATTAAAGAGCAATGCACACAACAGGCTGGAGGAACTCAGCAAGTCAGGCAGCATCTATGGAGGGAGACAAACTGTTGATGCTTCAGCCTGAGGCCCTTTGGAAAAGATTTAGCCCAGAATGTCGACTACATATTCCCCTCCATAGATGCTATCTGACTTGCTGAATTCCTCCAGCATTTTTTGTGTGTTGCTCAAGATTTCCAGCACCTGCAAAATCTTTTGTGATGATGTCTATTCTGATTAAGGAGGATGCATACTATGATTATAGTATCATCTGTGGAAATAAATGTGAACACCGCAGTAGTTTACAAGACCAAAGCACTTACAGCCATTTTATACAAATGACTCCTACCATAAATTTCACTTACTTTATATTCCAAAATAATTCTAATACGATTCCAAGATAAAGCTACATCCAAAAAATATTTATGTTTAAGTGGAAACTACTTTGGTACAATGATTGCAGAAATGAGTTTATTACAGCAGAGGCAGAGACCACTTCACCGTGGAGAGCAATCTAACTGGCTGCATCCATTGGATATGGCGGAGCCTCTGCACAGGATCAGAAAGAACTGCAGAGGCGGGTAAACTCAGCCAGCTCCATCATGGGCACTACCCTCCCAGCATCGAGGATATCTTCAAAAGGCGAAAGCTCATAAAAAGACAACATCCATCACTAATGACCCCCATTGCCTAGGACATGCTTTCCTCTTATTACTATAATGAGGGAGGTGGTACAGGAGCCTGAAGACACCCAAATTTTAGGTCTTCAGATTGCTGAATGGAACAATTGAACACTCCCTCACATTTGGCTCAATTAAGCAGATGCCCCAAGTAGCAAAGTTTCATGGAAGTAGTTAAAAAAGGTATAAAAAAGACAAACTGATTGACAAATTTTGCATTTAAATGAAATGCAGAACAAAGTGGAACACGACCACTTTGGCTGGCTGGTGGTGCAGTGGTATCAGCACTGGACTTCAAGGCAGATGGTTCTGAGTTCAAACCCAGCCGGGTCCCAACCTGGGCAGCAGCAGTATCTGTACAGAAGAAAGGCCTGGCAATCTACTTCTGTATCTTGCCATGAAAACCCTATGGACCCTATAGTCACCATTTCTTCCATTTTTAATAGGTTGAGTGAACTCGGCCTTTTCTCCTTGGAGTGACAGAGGATGAGAGGTGACCTGATAGAGGTGTATGAGATGATGAGAGGCATTGATCGTGTGGATAGTCAGAGGCTTTTTCCCAGGGCTGAAATGGTTGCCACAAGGAGACACAGGTTTAAGGTGCTGGGGAGTAGATACAGAAGAGATGTCAGGGGTTAGTTTTTTTACTGAGAGATAGGTACATGGAGCTTAGTAAAATAGAGGGCTATAGATAAGCCTAGTAATTTCTAAGGTAGGGACATGTTCGACACAACTCTGTGGGCTGAAGGGCCTGTATTGTACTGTAGGTTTTCTATGTTTCTACCAAAACTACTACAGTACTATAAAACTGTATATTGGTTCCCAACGGTCATCGACGGAGGAATTCATCCTGTGTACATGAACAAAATCAGTGCAGACACCTAATGCAAATAATGGACTGCCTTCAAACAATGCTATCGTGACTGCATCCTCCAAACCTTCATTTTCATTGTAACATGCAAGATGATTGTTAATACTTTATAGTTCTTCGCAGTTCCTAACTTGGTGAAGTAGTGAAATTGTTTCACCTTCACTTCTGGCCATTTCTGGCACCTTCAAGCCTGGATGCTTGAAATCACAGTTCTGAATTGTCTGACTACTTAGTTCTCACCAACTATCAGTGACAACAATCACTGCTTTTTGAACACAAATACACACAACCAACGTTATTTAAAAACTGTTCGCTCTTATAACACTTTAGCATCTAACGGTGTCACGGTGCGTGCGTCTGACGCTAGTTAGAAACTGTTCAGCAACAGTCTCCCGGACCTTTTGAGCAGCATAATGTCCCAAATAAACTAAGGGAATCCTGGCAATTTGCTTGGTTAGTTTGTGTTCTTTAAAAGTTCTCCTAAATAAGCGACTGCCCCAATTAACTGGAATCTAGTGTACTGCCGCCGCAAAGCAACAAACTTCATGAAGTACGTCAGTGATAATAAACCTGATTCTGATTCTGTGTTATTTGCAAACACTGAAATTATGCCCTATATACCAAGATCATCAGCATACCATAGCACAGTTAAGTAATTCTGTTGTCTTAACATAATAATATGGCGATATTTCCATGTCAAGGGCTATAGATCAACAATATACAATACTAAGCATTCAAAAGGCACTCAAAATCAGAATCAAGTTTATTAACACTGACATACATCATGAAATGTGCTATTTTGTGTTCCTGCACAGAGCAATACATAAAGTATAAATAAATTGTAACAAGAAATAGTAAATATATTTATTAAAAAATCAAATTAAGTAAGTAGTGCAAAAAGAGGGCAAAAATATTAAGGTAGCGTTCATGGCCCATTCAGAAATCTGATGGTGGAGGGGAAGAGCTCTTGACTTCAGGCTCCTGTATCTCCTCTCTGATGATAGCAATGAGAAGGCATACCCTGGGCGATGAGGGTCCCTAATGATGAATGCCACCATCTTGAGACATCACCTTTTGAAGTCGTCCTTGATGCTGGGGAGGATAGCGTCCACGGTGGAGCTGGCTGAGTTTACAACCCTCTGCAGCTTTTTCCGATCTTGTGCAGTGACCCCTCCATACCAGACGGTGATGCAAACAGTTGGACTGCTCTGTAGGGCACATCTGTAGAAACTTGCGAGTCTTTGGTGACTTACCAAATCTCTTCAACCTCCTAATGAAATATTGCTGCTGCCTTGCCTTATTTGTAATTGCATCAATATGTTGGGCCTAGCATAAATCTTCAGAGAACTGATAAATAATCATAAACGCTAAACCACAATTGCATTTATCAGCTACAAAGACTGGTCAATGAACAACTAGACAGTACAGACACATTGAGACTGTTGTGAAGACATCAGAATCACACAATGATCGATTGCTTGTCACCATCGCGAAGAACTGGAATCAAACAGAAGTTCTTACTAGATATTGGTTAACCAATTAAAGAGCAGCACACACAATATGCTGGAGAAATTCAGCAAGACAGACAACATCTATGAAGGGAAATAAACAGTTAAAGTTTCAGGCCGAGGCCCTTTTGAAAGGTTTCAGCCTGAAACATCGACTGTTTATTCCTCTTAATAGACGCTGCCTGACTTGCTGAATTCATCCAGCATTTTGTGTGTGTTGCTCAAGATTTCCAGCAAATGTAGAATCTCTAGTGTTGGTTCTACTCTAAATTAAAGAGGTTGCATTCTATGATTATAGTATCATCTGTGGAAATAAAAATGAAAGCCGCTGTAGTTTACAAGACCAAAGCACTTACAGCCATTTTATACAACTGACTCCTTTCATAAATTTTGCTTATTTTAGTTTTCAAATTAATTCTAATACGATTCCAAAAACTATATCCTAAAAATTTTTATGTTTAAGTGGAAACTACTTTGGTACAATGATTGCACAAATGAGTTTATTACAGCAGAGGTAGAGACCACTTCACCGTGGAGAGCAATCTAACTGGCTGCCTCACCGTCCGGTATGGCGGAGCCTCTGCACAGGATCAGAAAAAGCTCCATCATGGGCACTGTTCTCCCAGCACTGAGGATATCTTCAAAAGATGATGTCTCAAGAAAGCAGCATCCATCATTAAAAACTCCCACCACCCAGGGCATGCCCTATTCTCATTACTACCATCAGGGAGGAAGTACACGAATCTGAAGATGCGCACTCAACGATTTAGGAACAGCTTCTTCCCCTCCACCATCAGATTTCTTAATGAACAATGAACCTATGAACACAATCTCACTATTTACTACTTATTGAATTTTTATATATATTACTTATTGTAATTTATAGTATATTTTATGTATGGCACTGTATTGCTGTCACTACACAACAAGTTTCATGACATACAGTATGTCAGTAATAATAAAAACGATTTTGGTTCTTCCATTTTATACAAATGATTGCTTCCATAAATTACACTAATTTTAATATAATCTTCAAGTTAATTCAAATACCATTCCAAAGGAAAACTACATTTGAATAATATTTAAGTCCAAGTGGAAATGACATTGGTGCAATAATGGTCCAAATGAGCTTTTTACAGCAGAAGCCAGCTCCCGGCCTTCACATGTGGCTTAGCTACTAAGCCCAGTGGAACTGTTTCTACTGGCAGGAAAAGGGACAAAGGCAGGTTACTGGCTACTTAAAACCAGTCGCTTCGGGCAGATGAGGCTCATCATCGTGACTGGCAGCTTATCTACGAGAAGGAAATCTCTGGACTCAAAACTCCGCTGCGTTGCGGCTATACCCACTCATGGGGAAGGCTTCTGGAGTAAACCCTGAGGAAAAAATCTGAGATGGAAACCCTAGGCAGTCCTGCGTTGAGTTCAACGCTGACTGGCAACCCTTACAAAGCTTCTGGTGCCAAACTGTATCGGTCTCCGCCGTTCTTTTAGGTTCATCAGATGCATGGAGAGGGGTCGACTGTGCCTTTTTCCATAGATGCTATCTGGCTTGCTGAGTTCCTCCAGCATTTTATGTGTGTTGCTCAGATTTCCAGCATCTGCAGGTTTTCTCCTGTTTGTGATAAGAAAAATTATTGAAGTAGTGTTCATGGATTTTATGTGTTTCATGTGTGTTGCTACTTCTTTTTATTTCTGTTTTTGCACTACTTGTTTTAACTTAATTATTTAAGGTACATATAGATAATTACCGTAATTTATTTTCTATATTATCATGTATTGCATTGTACTGCTGCCACGAAGTTAACAAACTTCAAGACATTTGCTGTGATATTAAACCTGATTCTGATGAGCAGTCGAAACAAATTACTACTGTCACATGTCACAGCTATCTGTTAAGTGTCACAGCTAACCTTAGAAGGGCTTGTGCATGCCTGTGCATTTGGGTGCGCGTCTGTGTGTGTGTACACGTATGTGTGCGTGTGCGCGCGTGTGTGTGTGTGTGCGTGTGTGTGTGTATGTGTGTGTGCGTGCATGTGTGTGTGTGTGTGTGTGTGTGTGTGTATGTGTGTGTGTGTGTGTGTGTGTATGTGTGTGTGTGTGTGTGTGTGTGTGTGTGTGTGTGTGTATGTGTGTGTGTGTGTGTGTGTGTGTGTATGTGTGTGTGTGTGTGTGTGTATGCACGTACGCATGTATGTGCATTTCTGGTTGACAGCTGTTTAAACTCATTTCTTACACTATGCAACTACAGCTTTGCTCAACTCGAAGGAAGCTGTCAAATGCTTTATTCTTCTGGATCTTGTAATTTATTTTACAAGAGCATGATTAGTTAAGCAATGTTCTGATAGAGACACGTCAAACTCTGACAGCTTCAGTCATGTCTGTGTAAAATCCTATACAGAGAAACATAAAGGAGGAACAAGCCACTCGGCCCTTTGAGCCATTCTTGTCATTCGTCAGGATTATAATTTGTTATTTATTTTATTTAGAGATACATTGTCGAACAGACCCTTCCGGCCTAATGAGCCACACTGCCCAGCAACCCACCTATTTAACCCTAGCCTAATCACAGGATAATTTACAGTGACCAATTAACCGACTAATTGGTATACCTTTGGACTGTGGGAAGAAATTGGAGCACTCGGAATAAATCCACAGTCACGGGGATAGCATACAAACCCCTTACAGACAGCGGTCAGATCTGAACCCCAAACTCCAATATCCTGAGTTGTAATAGCGTCATGTTAACCACTACACTACCGTGGCACCAAGTGTTCATTCAAAGACTGAAATTCAAAATATATTTATTATCAAAGTATGCATAGAGTATACAACCCTGAAATTCATCCTCCTGCAGGCAGCCACGTAACAATTTAAAGAAATCCATTCAAAGAAAACATCAAACACCCAACACGTGAAAAAAAAGAACAAATCTCACAAATAGGGAAAAGCGAGCAAATAACACACAGAATACTAAACATCAAACTGCAGAGTCCTCGAAATGGTCTAAGAGTGTTAAGATTAGTTTGCTTCAGTTCAGTCCAGCATTGTGTTGTTCGTTGACTACAGGCCGCAGAGCCAGTCTATGCTGAAGCGCCTAGTCCGCGCTGAAGCCCCTGATGAAATCCCACAAAATAGCAAAAGAAAGAGTAACCAGAATCTAGAAACACTTGTAACGTTAACCACAGAGTCTTCCAAAAATGAGCATACAGCCATGAGCTGCACCAATCAAACCCTGCAATGTGGGACCCAAGTCTCCTGGACCTTCCTTCAGCAACTTCTTCCACTAGGCCATCAGACTGATTAATTCATGCTGATACAATTGCATTTCTATGTTACATTGACTGTTCTATTTATTATAAATTATTACAAATTACTATAAATTGCACATTGCACATTTAAACGGAGAGGTAACGTAAAGATTTTTACTCCTCATGTATATGAAGGATGTAAGTAATAAAGTCAATTCAATTCAATCTGAGAACTGGAAGGAGATAACTTTTCCTATATCCAAAAAGAAAGAAGATATACAGGCAACACTGGATGTTAAAGGTGACTTCTTTCATATTAAGAGTTAAGTGTTCAAACTGAGGAACAAAATGTTTTACAGTCAGAAGGTTGGAGACACAATTATTAGAATTGGTTTATTTAATGTTTCTCATGGCGACACTTCCACGTCACCCCCCAGCACAATCCTCGCAAAAGATGCATTTCACTGTCTGCATCGATGTACACTTCATTTGATAAGTAAAACTAATATTACAGTCTATCACAGACTTTGTTCACAAGAGGTTGCAGATTTAGCTTTGTCACATGTATATCAAATCATACAGTGAAATGTGTCATCTGTGTCAAATCAAATCAGCAAATATTGTGGTCTGGGCAGCCTGCAAGTGTTGCCATGCTTCAGGTGCTAACATAGCATGCCCACACCTCACTAACCGTAATCAGAACGCCTTTGAAATGTGAGAGGCCCTTCTTGCTTCTTAACTGTTTTTAATGGAGGTCGGGTTTGAGGACGTGATTGTTTTAAGTTGTTTAACTCCACTTGATACCTAGTTAGCCCATTGCTTTGCTTTGCTTTTTAGTTTAGTTGCACGGTGGGTTTTTTTGGGGTTTTTTTTTCCTTATTGACATGTTTGAAAATTAGTATACTATTATATTACCTGGTTATTTTATATTTAAACTGCACTGTTCGTACTAATTTTTTTTTGTATTAATATCTCTTGTAAAGTTATATTGCAACTGTGTATCAGTGCCTATATGGTTTACCTTTTGTGTACTAATTCAATAAAAAGATTTAAAAAGAAATGTGAGAGGAAACTGAAGCACCCAGAGGAAAGCCGGGCGGTCACCGGGTGAACATACAGTGGCGGGTTTTGAACCCCGATCTCACAGCTGGTGTTGGAAACCCTTGTGCTATCCACTCTGCTATGCTGCCACACCTCATTATTGAGGGAGGAGCAGTAGGAGAAGATATTGAAACCTTTGGATGAGACAAATTGAAGCTTTTCTGCCTCTGGATATCAAAGATCCTATGGCTCAACTCTGAGAAGCAGAGAAATGATTCTTATCCAATATTTATCTCTCAGTTTACAACACGAAAACAGATTACCTGATCATCATGACATACAGTTAGTAAGAGCTTGTTATGCGCAAACTGCTGTCACATTTTCACCATCGGCAGATATCTACCTTGTAAAGTAATTCAAGGGCTGTGAAATGTTTTAGAAAAATTGGTATTATGAAAAGCTCGATATAACTTCGTCCTCTTTTCCTTCTCAAGTTCTCTTGCCATCTTCAAAGAGCTGTGTTCATTCGCAAATGCAATGTTAGCATTCAAAGTTCAAAATAAAATTTATTATCAGAGTCACTACATGCAACCCTGAGATTCTTTTTCTGGGGGCATACTTAGTAAATCTTTAGAACAGTGACTGTAAACAGGATCTGTAAACCATAAAACATTACAGCACAGAAACAGGCCTTTTGGCCCTTCTTGGCTGTGCCGAACCATTTTTCTGCCTCTCAAACAGAGATGAGAAGGAACTTCCTTAGTCAGAGGTTGGTGAATTTGTGGAATTCATTGTCACAGACAGCTGTGGAGGCAAAGTCACTGGGTATATTTAAAGTGGAGGTTGATAGGTCCTTGATAAGTAAAGGCATCAAAAGTTACAGGGAGAAAACAGGAGAATGAGATTAAGAGGGAAAATAAATCAGCTATGATGGAATGGCCGAGCAGACTCAATTAGCCGAATGGCATAAATTCTGTATGGTCTTATGTTAAGTAACATAGTGAAACTCTAATACCACATTTTAACATTTTAAATGCAGTTTAACATTTAATTAACTGCTTGTACTTTAAGTAGTTCTTATATGCATAACGTATAACAGTTTAATGTGCCTGTAGTGGTTGCATAATTCTGGAAATCTCTGGAAGCATCCATGTTCTACATTATTTGAATAATGACTTTGTAATTTGGTAACTCTCATCTATAAATTTGAATGGAATTTTTCTTATCTGTGGGTGTAAAAATAGCTGCTCTCTGCTAGGTGTTATCTTAGTTCTTAGTTCCTTTGTCTACACAAAATAATCTGCAGATGCTGGGGTCAAAGCAACACTCACAACACGCTGGAGGAACTCAGCAGGTCGGGCAGCATCCGTGGAAACGATCAGTCAATGTTTCCGGCCAGAACCCTTCATCAGGACTGAAGAGGGAAGGGGCAGAGGGGCTGCCCCAGCGTGTGTGAGTGTTGCTAGTTCCTTTGTCTGCCTCTTTGCTCAGTAGACCTATCATTGTTAGTTCAACTTTCAGTTGTTCTATCAACTCATAATAAAATGACATTAAAGCAACAAGTTCTGTGCCTCATCCCTGACTTCTGAAAGAACCTTAAATTAAAACACCAGAACCCAACAAGTTTTAGCAGAAGTGATAGACAGTCATGATCGACTAGGTGCTGCAAACGCAGCCATGTCCATCATGGGCACTAACCTCCCCAGCATCAAGAATATCTTCAAAAGGTGACACCTCAAAAAGGCAGCATCCATCATTAAGTACCCCCATCACCTAGGACATTCCCTTTTATAGACAATAGATGCAGGAGTAGGCCATTTGGCCCTACGAGCCAGCACCGCCATTCACTGTGATCATGGCTGATCATCCACAATCAGCACCCTTTTTCTGCCTTCTCCCCATATCCCTTGACTCCACTATCTTTAAGAGCTCTATCAAACTCTTTCTTGAAACCATCCAGAGAATTGGCCTCCACTGCCTCCTGAGGCAGAGCATTCCACAGAACCACAACTCTCTGGGTGAAAAAGTTTCTCCTCAACTCCGTTCTAAATAGCCTACCCCTTATTCTTAAACTGTGGCCTCTGGTTCTGGACTCACCCATCAGTGGGAACAGGCTTCCTGTCTGCAGCGTGTCCAATCCCTTAATAATCTTATATGTTTCAATCAGATCCCCTCTCATCCTTCTAAATTCCAGTGTATACAAGCCCAGTCGCTCCAATCTTTCAACATATGACAGTCCCGCCATCCCAGGAATTAACCTCGTGAACCTACGCTGCACTCCCTCAATAGCAAGAATGTCCTTCCTCAAAACTGGAGACCAAAACCGCACACAATACTCCAGGTGTGGTCTCACCAGGGCCCTGTACAACTGCAGAAGAACCTCTTTGCTCCTATACTCAACTTCCCTTGTTATGAAGGCCAACATGCCATTAGCTTTCTTCACTGCCTGCTGTACTTGCACGCTTACTTTCAGTGACTGATGAACAAGGACACCTAGATCTCGTTGTACTTCCCCTTTTCCAACTTGATACCATTCAGATAGTAATCTGCTTTCCTGTTCTTGCCACCAAAGTGGGTAACCTCACATTTATCCACATTAAACTACATCTGCCATGCATCTGCCCACTCACCCAACCTGTCCAAGTCACCCTGCATTCTCATAACATCCTCCTCACACTTCACACTGCCACCCAGCTTTGAGTCATCTGCAAATTTGTTAATGTTACTTTTAATCCCTTCATCTAAATTATTAATGTATATTGTAAATAGCTGCGGTCCCAGCATTGAGCCTTGCGGTACCCCACTAGTCACTGCCTGCCATTCTGAAACCCGTTCATCCCTACTCCTTGTTTCCTGTCAGCCAACCAATTTTCTATCCATGACAGTACCCTACCCCCAATACCATGTGCTCCAATTTTGCCCACTAATCTCCTATGTGGGACCTTATCAAAGGCTTTTTGAAAGTCCAGGTACACTACATCCACTGGCTCTTCCATGTCCATTTTCATAGTTACATCCTCAAAAAATTCCAGAAGATTAGTCAAGCATGATTTCCCCTTCATAAATCCATGCTGACTCGGACCTATCCTGCTACTGCTATCCAAATGTGTCGCTATTTCATCTTATATTATTGACTCCAACATCTTCCCCACCACTGATGTCAGACTAACTGATCTATAATTCCCTGTTTTCTCTCTCCCTCCTTTCTTAAAAAGTGGGATAACATTAGCTACCCTCCAATTCACAGGAACTGATCCTGAATCTATAGAACATTGGAAAATAATTACCAATGCATCCATGATTTCTAGAGCCACCTCCTTAAGTACCCTGGGATGCAGACCATCAGGCCCTGGGGATTTGTCAGCCTTCAGTCCCATCAGTCTATCCAACACCATTTGCTGCCTAATGTGAATTTCTTTCAGTTCCTCCATTACCCTAGGTCCTCTGGCCACTATTACATCTGGGAGATTGTTTGTGTCTTCCCTAGTGAAAACAGATCCAAAGTACCTGTTCAACTCCTCTGCCATTTCTTTGTTCCCCATAATAAATTCACCCGTTTCTGTCTTCAAGGGCCCAACTTTGGTCTTAACTAATTTTTTCCTCTTCACATACCTAAAGAGCTTTTACTATCCTCTATATTCTTGGCTAGCTTACCTTCGTACCTCAACTTTTCTCCCGTATTGCCTTTTTAGTTATCTTCTGTTGCTCTTTAAAAGTTTCCCAATCCTCTGGCTTCCCGCTCATCTTTGCTATGTTATACTTCTTCTCTTTTATTTTTATACTGTCCATTACTTCCCTTGTCAGCCACGGTCGCCCGTTACTCCCCTTAGAATCTTTCTTCCTCTTTGGAATGAACTGATCCTGCACCTTCTGTATTATTCCCAGAAATACCTGCCATTGTTGTTCCACTGTCATCCCTGCTTGGGTATCTTTCCAGTCAACTTTGGCTAGCTCCTCCCTCATGGCTCCACAGTCCCCTTTGTTCAACTGTCATACTGACATTTCCAATTTTCCCTTCTCCCTCTCAAATTGTAGATTAAAACTTATCATATTATGGTCACTACCTCCTAATGGCTCCTTTACCTCGAGTTCCCTTATCAAATCTGGTTCATTACACAACACTAGATCCAGAATTGCCTTTTCCCTGGTAGGCTCCAGTACAAGCTGCTCTAAGAATCCATCTCGGAGGTACTCCACAAACTCCCTTTCTTGGGGTCCAGTACCTACCTGATTTTCCCAGTCTACCTGCATGTTGGAATCCCCCATAACAACCGTAGCATTACCTTTGCGACATGCCAATTTTAACTCTTGATTCAACTTACACCCTATAACCAGGCTACTGTTTGAGGGCCTGTAGCTAACTCCCATTAGGGTCTTTTTGCCCTTACAATTTCTCAGTTCCATCCATACTGATTCTACATCTCCTGATTCTATGTCCCCCCTCGCAAGGGACTGAATTTCATTCCTCAGCAACAGAGCCACCCCACCCCCTCTGCCCACCTGTCTGTCCTTTCGATAGGACGTGTACCCTTGAACATTCATTTCCCAGCCCTGGTCCTCTTGCAGCCATGTCTCTGTTATTCCTACAACATCATACTTGCCAATTTCCAACTGAGCCTCAAGCTCATCCACTTTATTTCTTATACTTCGTGCATTCATATGTAATACTTTTAATCCATTACTCCCCTCACCTTTCACATTGATTCCTATTGCACCTGGCCATACTCTCCGATCCCTTTCTGAGCTTTCTGCCCCTTTAATTCTGTTGTCTTTCTTAACTTTTCTTATTCTCTCTTTCCCTTTAACTCCATCCTTATACTTCCAGTTCGTCTCCTTAGTTTAAACACACCCGTGTAGCAGTGGCAAACCTGCCTGTCAGAATGCTGGTCCCCCGCCTGTTCAGGTGCAACCCTTTTGTAAAATTCATCCTTACCCCAAAACAGATCCCAGTGGGCTAAGAATCTAAATCTCTGCTCCCCGCTCCAGCTCCTCAGCCACACATTCAGATCCCCTATCTCCCTGCTCCTGCCTTTACCAGCACAAGAAACTGGAAGAAAACTGGAGATAACCACCCTGGAGGTCCTGCTTTTCAGCCTTCTTCCGAGTTCTCTGAAGTCACGCTGCAGAATTTCTTTCCTCTTCTTCCCGACGTCATTTGTGCCGACTTGCACCACCACTTCCGGCTGTTGAGGATGCCCTGCAATCAGTCCGTGACGTCCTGGATCCTGGCACCAGTGAGGCAACACACCATCCTTAAGTCCCGCCTGTTGCCGCAGAAACCCGTATCTGCACCTCTCACTATGGAGTCCCCTACTACCACGGCTCTGCTGACGTCTGTCTCCTCGGCTTTGCTTCAGGGCCAATTTTTGACTCGCAGACCTGTCCGCCTCTCAGACTGGCACTGTCTTCTGTCCCGACAGCTTCCAAGACGGTGAACCTGTTTTCAAGAGGCACATCCCCCGGGGTCTCCTGTACTCCAAGCATCTATCCCTTCCACATCGTCGCCCCCCTTCTCTCTTCCGGTATCTTCAGTGCAACAATCTCGCTGTAGGTCCTGTCTAGAAAACTCTCGTTTTCCCAGATGAACCTGAGGTCATCCAATTGCCTCTCCAGTGCCCCAGCTCGGTCCTTCAGGAGCTGAATCGGACACACTTTCCACAGCTGTAGCAGCCAGAGGCACCATCAGTGTCCCTGACCTCCCACATCATGCAAGCATCACACTGAATCAGCTTATCTGTCATTTCTTCACCACTTCTCACCCTCTCCAACTGTGAGGGTTTTCTTACTGCTACCATCAGGGAGGAGGGACAGAAACCTGAAGACACACACTCAACGTTTTTAGGAACAGCTCTTCCTTCTCCGCTATCAGGTTTCTGAACAAACAATGAATCCATGACACAACATCAGACTTCTTGCTGTTTTTACACAATTTATTTAATTTGATTTATATACAGTACTGTGCAAAAGTCTTTGCACATACATATGTATAGAGGGAGAGAGAGTGAGAGCACACACGAGCGAGCTTAAGATTTTTGCACAGTACTTTAGTAATTTTATGTACTGCATTGTAGTGCTGCCGTAAAAAGAAATTTAATGACATATATGAGTGATGATAAACCTGAATCTGATATCAGTCTCTGCTGTGGATTGAGAATGGGAAGGGGGAAGGGGGCAGGGAGAAGGGAACCACGGATGAGAAAAGGGGAAACGGGGAGGAAGCGGGAAGCACCAGAGCAGCAATCTGTGCAGATTGGAAATAACATTTCCAGCTCGCTGACAATCAACACTGGCATGCCTCAGGTATGTGTGCTTAGCCCACTGCTCAACTCTCCCTACCCGCATGACTGCGTGGCTAGGCGTAGCTCAATTACCATCTATAAATTTGTTGACGATACAACCATTGTTGCCAGAATTTCATATGGTGACGAAAGGCCGTACAGGAGCGAGATAAACCAGTTAGTGCAGTGGTGTCGCAATGAATCTTGCACTCAATGGCAATAAGACCGAGGAGCTGATTGTGAACTTCAGGAAGGGTAAGACGAGGGAACACAAACAAATCCACATAGAGGGATCAGAAGTGGAGAGAGTGAGAAATTTCAGATTCCTTGGTGACAATATCTCTGATGACCTACCCTGGACACAACATATTAAGCTGCTACAAAAGAAGGTAAGACAGTGGTTATATTGCATTAGGAGTTTGAGGAGATTTGGTTTGTCAACTAAAACACCCATAAACTTTTACAAATATACTGTGGAGAGTATTCTGAGTATTCTGTGGAGAGTATTCCACATCACCTTCTGGTATGGGGGGAGGGGCTTCTACACAAGATGGAAATAAGTTGCAAAAACTTGTAAAATTAGTCAGCTCCATTATGGGTACTATCTATGACATAGTCAAGGAGCAATGCCTTAGGAAGGCAACGTCCGTCATTAAGGAACCCCTCCAAACCCCTTTTACACTGTTACCTTCGGAAAGGAGGTACAAGAGCCTGAAGGCACATACTGAGCAATTCAGAAACAACTTCCTTCCTACTGTCATCCAATTTCTAAATGGACATTGAACCCATGAACATTACTTCACTGCTTTTTAATTTCTGTTTTTCTGCACTACTTGTTTTACCTTAACTACTTAATAGACATATGTATACTTAATGTAACTCAGTTTTTCACTGTATTTATTTGTCATGCATTTCATCGTACTGCTGCCGTAAAGTTAATAAGTTTCACGACATATGCAGATATTAAATCCAATTCCGATTGGTAATGATCAACAAACCAATTGTTTGGAATCAAATGCCCTTGCCTGGTGTCCCAGGGCTGGGTATGTCTGCACCTGACACTCCTGCTCTGTCACATGTTCCGCACCCCTCCCATGGCACTCCACCTCCACCATTCCAAGCATCCTTTGCTCCCGCTAGACTTACAAACTCACTCTCCATCCTGCATCAACAAATACAGTACTGAGCAAAACTCTTAGACAGCCTGACTATATATATGTGCCAAAGACTTTTGTACAAGCACTGTATATTTCTTATTAGAATTTCTGATTGTAACATATAGTCCATTTGTCCATCAAGTCCATGCAGGTTCTCACAGCATTCATATCCCCTTACTCTATTTCCTGTAACCTCTCTCCTTCACTTGCCAGTTCCCCCATCAGCCTTCTAAACTAGAAGCAATTCATAGTCACTAATTAGCTTAACAACCAGAACTTCTTTGGGTGCAGGAAGAAACCGGAGACTAGGGGAACTATCTAGCCATGGAGGGGATAGAGGTCAGAATCAAATCAGGTGGAGCAGGAGCTAAGATACAGCTGCACAACATTTTGATTCAGAAACACGAGTAAGTCTGCAGATGCTACAAATCCAAAAGCAATTCCAAGAAAAGCATCTTCTCCCTTCCTTCTCAGTCCTGAAGGGTCTTAGCCCAAAACATCAACTATCTATTCATTTCCATAGATGCTGTCTGACTTGCTGAGTTCCTCCAGCATTTTGTGTGTGTTGATTTTGATTCATTTATTTATCACATGTATATCAAAACATATAGTGAAATGCACCTTTTGTGTTAACCACCAACATTAAGGGAGAGGAGGTGTTGGAGTTGTTAAAATACATTAGGACAGATAAGTCCCCGGGGCCTGACGGAATATTCCCCAGGCTGCTCCACGAAGCGAGAGAAGAGATTGCTGAGCCTCTGGCTAGGATCTTTATGTCCTCGATGTCCACGGGAATGGTACCGGAGGATTGGAGGGAGGTGAATGTTGTTCCCTTGCTCAAAAAAGATAGTAGGGATAGCCCGGGTAATTATACACCAGTCAGCCTTACGTCTGTAGTAGGAAAGCTGTTGGAAAAGATTCTTAGAGATAGGATCTATAGGCATTTAGAGAATCATGGTCTGATCAGGGACAGTCAGCATGGTTTTGTGAAGGGCAGATCGTGTCTAACAAGCCTGTTAGAGTTCTTTGAGGAGGTGACCAGGCATATAGATGAGGGTAGTGCAGTGGATGTGATCTATATGGATTTTAGTAAGGCATTTGACAAGGTTCCACACGGTAGGCTTATTCAGAAAGTTAGAAGGTATGGGATCCAGGGAAGTTTGGCCAGGTGGATTCAGAATTGGCTTGCCTGCAGAAGGCAGAGGGTGGTGGTGGAGGGAGTACATTCAGATTGGAGGATTGTGACTAGTGGTGTCCCACAAGGATCTGTTCTGGGACCTCTACTTTTCGTGATTTTTATTAACGACCTGGATGTCGGGGTAGAAGGGTGAGTTGGCAAATTTGCAGATGACACAAAGGTTGGTGGTGTTGTAGATAGTGTAGAGGATTGTCAAAGATTGCAGAGAGACATTGATAGGATGCAGAAGTGGGCTGAGAAGTGGCAGATGGAGTTCAACCCGGAGAAGTGTGAGATGGTACACTTTGGAAGGACAAATTCCAAGGCAGAGTACAAAGTAAATGGCAGGATACTTGGTAGTGTGGAGGAGCAGAGGGATCTCGGGGTACATGTCCACAGAACCCTGAAAGTTGCCTCTCAGGTGGATAGGATAGTTAAGAAAGCTTATGGGGTGTTAGCTTTCATAAGTCGAGGGATAGAGTTTAAGAGTCGCGATGTAATGATTCAGCTCTATAAAACTCTGGTGAGGCCACACTTGGAGTACTGTGTCCAGTTCTGGACACCTCACTATAGGAAGGATGTGGAAGCATTGGAAAGGGTACAGAGGAGATTTACCAGGACGCTGCCTGGTTTAGAGAGTATGCATTATGATCAGAGATTAAGGGAGCTGGGGCTTTACTCTTTTGGAGAGAAGGAGGATGAGAGGAGACATGATAGAGGTGTACAAGATAATAAGAGGAATAGATAGAGTGGACAGCCAGCGCCTCTTCCCCAGGGCACCACTGCTCAATACAAGAGGACATGGCTTTAAGGTAAGGGGTGGGAAGTTCAAGGGGGTTATTAGAGGAAGGTTTTTTTACTCAGAGAGTGGTTGGTGCGTGGAATGCACTGCCTGAGTCAGTGGTGGAGGCAGATACACTAGTGAAATTTAAGAGACTACTAGACAGGTATATGGAGGAATTTAAGGTGGGGGCTTATATGGGAGGCAGGGTTTGAGGGTCGGCACAACATTGTGGGCCGAAGGGCCTGTACTGTGCTGCACTATTCTATAACCTCAAGATGTGCTGGGGGCAGCTTGCGACTGGCACCACACAGCCTGGCACCAACAGCGTGCCCACAATGCTCGGCAGAACAACACAGAACACAACAAAACAGAATATATCAAGCAACAAAACAAGCTCCATACCTTCCTCCCGCTTGCCAACCCACCCATGCACAACCTAAGACCAGGCTGTCCGCGGACGGATGGGGGATGTTTAAAGAGAGATAAACCAAACTCAAGCAAACGTGACTAAGTTTGATGGGCATCTTGATCAACATGGACCGGTTGGGCCATGTACATCAAAACATACAGCAAAATGAGCCATTTGTGTTATCAACCAACAAACCTTAAGGATTGGAGTGGTGGGATGGAGATATGTTTCTACCAAAGGAGGTGCAAGGTGCTCCTTCCCTTTGCCAGCCTGCAGGTCACCCTTGGGCAAGGTGTAGCACCTGCTTAGCCCCCCAATCAGGGTGACATGAAGCCATGCGAGTAGGTGGTGGATGGTCGTATGAGCAGTTGATACATATCACAAGTTCTGGTTATGTGACTACTGACGCCAGACAGACAATCTCTGAAGAGTGTTGATAATGTCTAGGGGATCACCTATCTTGTAAAGACACTGCCCAGAAGAAGGCAATAGCAAACCACTTTTGTAGAAAAATTTGCTAAGAACAATCATGGTCATGGAAAGACCGTGACCGTTCACGACATACGACAAGGCACATAATGATTGAATGGAACCCTAAGGGTGGACTGAGGGGAAACCTGCAAGTGTCGCCACACATTCTGGCGCCAACATAGCCATCTCACAATGCTTGGCAAAATAACCGCAGCACAACAGCAGAACTAAACAGCAAAACAAGTCCTTTTCCAACACGCACTGACACACACGCACACTCACATAGGCAGGCCTCTCAATCCAACCAAGAGCCCTTTGCTTGGAGCCCATCAACTTGGTAGGAACTTAGTACTCTACACCAACAAACAACCTTTAAAAACCGACATAACCTTAAAAGAAAGAACGATTGATGCCCATTTAATATTAAATTGGTAGAACCGAGGAAGTCAGAAGCAGATATTATTAAGCTGTGAATTTGCGGACCAACAGTTGCGGTTCAGCACTTCAGTGAAAGTCAGCCTCTTCAGCAGAGGTGAGACAAACATTTATATAACTAAAAATATTCTTTTTTTCTTTTTTTTAAAAAAAATGTCTTACGTCTGTAACATTTGGTGGAGGTTCAAATTTCTGAGCACAGACCAAGAAGGTATCAGGAGCAGGCTTGCTCTTCTTCACATCAGGGTGATCACCATCTATAACATGGTGGAATGAGCTGAAGAACTTCTTGTGATTGGTTGTCTTTAAGTCAAGCATTGCCTTCATTGAGCTGGTACCCACTGCCATCGGTACGCAGTGCTTGGCGAGGTGGCAGACCAACTTCTCCGCACCTGAGGGAAAAACAAGTAAAACACTGATAACTGAATATGAAATGGACGACGGCAAATTGGAGAGCTAGGTGGCAGGGAAGCAGTGGTAGATTGACTTGGAGTAGGTTAAAAGGTTAGCACAACATCATGGGCCATAGGGCCTGTCCTATTCTGCAATGCTTCTTTTTCTACTAATTGAGCCCATGCCACCCAATTACATTCCTTTGACCAATTAACCTATGAACTTTCAAATGTGAGAGGAAATCAGTAAACCATGAGGAAACTAATATAGTCACATGGATAAAAGTAAACTCCTTACAGACAGTGGAGGGATTGAACCCAGGCTGCTGATACTATAACTGAGCAACGCTAACCACTTTGCTACCATGCCACCCATTTCACTCCAACAGCCATTTTAGAGAATAGTTACAACACAGACAACTTTGGCCCCAATTGCCTCATCTTATCTATGGATGTCTTTCTGCACGTCCATTCCCCATCAGGAAGGTCTAAAATCCTACCGCTCTACAACAAAGATTCAACCATTTCCTCTGCACCAGCACATTAATCTGCTTGGCTAAACTTGTTCTTAACCTGAAGAACTTCTCGAACATAGAACACAGCACAGTATAGGCCCATTGACCCACAACACTAATCTTATACCCTTCTCTGAGATCAATCTATCCTTACCCTCCCACAGAGCCCTCCATTTTTCTTTCAGCCATGTGCCTATCTAGGAGTTTCTCATATGCCCCCACCACCAAACCTGGCAGCATGATCCAAGCATTCATCACTTTCTAAAAACTTATCTCTGAAATCCTCTCTATGCTTTCCTCCAATCACCTTCAAATTATGCCCCCTCGTATTAACCATTTCCACTCTGGGAAAAACTCTCCAACTGTTCTCTCCATCTATGCTTCTTATTGTGTTGTACACCTCTATCAAGTCATCTCTCATATTCCTTCACTCCAAACAGAAAAGCTCTAACTTGCTTAACCTGTCCTCATAAGATACGCACTGCAGTCCAGCCAGCATCCTGGTATAGTGCCTATAAAAGTATTCAGCCTCTTAGAAATTATCATTTTTCACTGTTTTACAACATTGAATCACAGTGGATTTGGCTCTTTTTGACACTGATCAACAGAAATAGACTCTTTTATGTCAAAGTAAAAACAGATCTTTATAAAGTGATCTAAATTAGTTACAAATATAAAACACAAAATAATTGATTGCCTAAGTATTCACCCCCTTCAAGTCAGTATTTGGTAGATGCGTCTTTGGCAGCAATTACAGCCTTAAGTGTGTGAATAGGTTACTACCAGCTTTGCACATCTTTAGAAAACTGCTCAAGTTCTGTCAGATTGCATGGGGATCATGAGTGAACAGCCCTTTTCAAATCCAGCCACAAATTCTCAATTAGATTGAGGTCTGGACTCTAAGTTGGCCACTCCAGGACATTAACTTTGCTGTTTTTAAACCATTCCTGTGTAGCTTTGGCTTTATGCTTGGGATCATTGTCTTGCTGGAAAACAAATCTTCTCCCAAGTCACAGTTCTCTTGCAGACAGCATCAGGTTTTCCTCCAGGATTTCCCTGTATTTTGCAGAATTCATTTTATCCCACAGCATGACGCAGCCACCACCACGTTTCACAGTAAGGATGGTGTGTTTCTCATGGTGCGTGGTGTCTAACTTACACCAAACATAGCGATTAGTCTGATGGCCAAACAGCTCAACTTTGCTTTCATCAGGCCATAGAACCTTCTTCCAGCTGACTTCAGTCTCTAGCCGAGATGTCATGCGAGTTTTTTTCAACAGTGGCTTTCTCTTTGCCACTATCCCATAAAGCTGTGACTGGTGAAGCAGCGGTTAACAGTTGCTGTATGCGCAGTCTCTCCCATTTTAGCCACTGAAGCGTTTAACGCCTCGAGTCATCATAGGTCTCTTAGTGGCCTCCCTCACTATTCCTCTTTTTGCACAATCACTCAGCTTTTGAGGATGGCCTGCTCTAGGCAGATTTACAGCTCTGCCATATTAGAACATAGAACATAGAAATTCACAACACATTACAGGCCCTTCGGCACACAATGTTGTGCCAACCACATCACCTACTGTAGAAACTCCCTAGCATTTCCCCAGCGCATAGCCCTTTATTTTTCTAAGCTCCATGTACCTATCTAAGAGGCTCTTAAAAGACCCTATTGTATCCACTTCCACCACTGCCGCCGGCAGTGCATTCCACGCACCTACCACTCTGTGTGAAAAATTTACCCCTGACATTCCCTTGGTACCTATTTCCAAGCACCTTAAAAATAAAACTATGCCCCTTTGTGTTAGCCTTTTCAGCCCTGAGAAAAAAACCTCTGACTATCCACACGATCAATGCCCCTCATCATCTTATACACCTCATCATCTTATACACCTCTATCAGGTCACCTCTCATCCTCTGTCGTTCCAAGGAGAAAAGGCCAAGTACACTCAACCTATTCTCATAAGGTACGTCCTCCAATCCAGGCAACATCCTACTAAATTTCCTCTGCACACTCTCTATAGTATCCATATCTTTCCAGTAGTGAGGTGACCAGAACTGAACACGGTACTCCAAGTAGGGTCTGACCAAGGTCTTATATAGCTGTAACATTACTTCACGGCTCTTGAACTCAATCCTATGGGTGATGAATGCCAACACACCATATGCCTTCTTAACAACACTGTCAAACTGCGCAGCAGCTTTGAGTGTCCTATCGATACAGACCCCAAGATCTCTCAGATCCTCCACACTGCCAAGAGACGTACCACTTATATTCTGTCTTCAAATTTGACCTTCCAAAACGAACCACTTCACAGTCATCTAGGCTGAAGTCCATCTGCCACTTCTCAGCCCAGTTCTGCATCCTATCGATATCCCGCATTAACCTCTGACAGCCCTCCAGACTATCCACAACACCCCCAACTTTTGTGCCATCAGCAAACTTACGAACCAACCCTCCCAGAACAGATACCTGAGGCACACCACTGGTGACCGACCTCCATGCAGAATATGAACCATCTATAACCACCCTTTGCTTTCTGTTGGCAAGCCAATTCTGGATCCACAAAGCAAGGTCTCCTTGGATCCTATGCCTCCTTACTTTCTGAAGGAGCCATGCATGGGAAACCTTATCAAATGCCTTAGTGAAATCCATATACACTACATCACCGCTCTACCTTCATCCTCAAAGAATTCAATCAGGTTCGTAAGGCATGACCTGCCCCTGACAAAGCCATGCTGACGATCCCTAATCAGATTATGTCTCTCCAAACCCTCAAAAATCCTGCCTCTCAGGATCTTCTCCAACAACTTGCCCACCACTGAAGTCAGACTCACTGGTCTATAACTTCCTGGGTTATCTCTACTCCCTTTCTTGAACAAGGGAACAGCATTTGCAACCCTCTAATCCTCCAGTTCTTCTCCCATCCCTACTGATGACACAAAGATCATCACAAGAGGCTCAGCGATCTCCTCCCTTGCTTCCAACAGTAGCCTAGGGTATATCTCACCCAGTCCCAGTGACTTATCTAACTTAATGCTTTTCAAAAGCTCCAGCACATCCTCTTTCTTGATGTCTGTATGCTCAAGTGTTTCAGTCCGCTGTAAGTCATCCCAACGATTGCCAAGGTCTTTTTCCCTGGTGAATACTGACTCCATGCACATGTTTCCACTATTGCACCTGATTGAGCCTTTTCTCACATGGCTCATCCTCTTGCTCTTCACATACTTGTAGAATGCCTTGGGGTTTTCCTTAATCCTACTCACCACGGCCTTCTCATGGCCCTTTTTGGCTCTCCTAATTCCATTCTTAAGCTCCCTCCTAGCAACCTTGTAATTGTCTACAGCTGTAACAGTATCTAGTTCCTTGAACCTTTTGTAAGCTTTTCTTTTCTTCTTAAACAGATTTTCTACATACTTTGTACACCATGGTTCTTTTACCCTACCATTCTTTCCCTGCCTCAATGGAACATACCTCGAACTCCATGCAAATGTTCCCTGAACCCTAATTAAATGTTTTCCTAAATTGTCTGCTCCCATCCCTCTCCAGCGCTATGTTGAAGGAGATAAGAGTTGTAGTTACTACCTCCCAAAATGCTCTCCCACTGAGAGATCTGACACCTGACCAGGTTCATTTCCTAATACCGGATCAAGTACAGCCTCTCCTTTAGTTGGCTTATCTGCATATTACATCAGGAACCCTTCCGGAACACACCTAACAAACTCCACCCCATCTAAACCCCTTGTGCTAAGGAAATACCAATCAATATTAAGAAAGTTAAAATCTCCCATCACAACAGCCCTATTATTATTGCACCGTTCCAGAATCTGCCTCCCTATCTGCTCCTCGATATCTCTGTTACTATTGGGGGATCTACAAAAAACACCCAGTAGAGTTATTGCCCTTTCCTGTTTCTAACTTCCACCCACACTGGCTCAGTAGACTATCCCTCCACAACTTTCTCCTTTTCTACAGCTGTGCCACTAACCCTAATTAGCAATGCCATACCCCCACCTCTTTTGCCTCCCTCTCTGTTCTTTTTGAAACATCTAAAGCCTGGCACACTCTGCAGCCATTCCTGCTCCTGAGACATCCAAGTCTCTGTAATGGCCACAACGTCACAGTTCCACATATTGTTCCACGCTCTAAGTTCATCCACCTTGTTTATGATACTCCCTGCATTAAAATAGACACATCTCAAACCATCCGGCTCAGTGCCCCTTTGCCCTATCATCTGCCTATCCTTCCTCACAAACTCCCTACAAGCTGTCTCTACTTGTACTCCAACCTCCCCATCCTCTACCTCTTCACTTCGGTTCCCACCCCCTTGCAAATCTAGTTTAAACCCTCCCCCAATAGCATCAGTAAACTTCTCCGGCAGGACATTGGTCCCCCTCGGATTCAAGAGCAACTCAGGTCACACCTGCCCCAGAAGAGGTCCCAATGATCCAAAAGTCTGAATCCCTGTCCCCTGCTCCAATCCTTCAACCACGTATTTATCCTCCACCTCATCTTATTCCTATACTCATTGCCACGTGGCACAGGCAGTAATCCCGAGATTGCTACCTTTGAGGTCCTGCTTCTCAGCTTCCTTCCTAACTCCCTGTATTCTGCTTTCAGGACCTCCACCCTTTTTCCCCTATGTCGTTGGTACCAATATGTACCACGACCTCTGGCTACTCACCCTCCCATTTCAGGATATTGTGGACGCACTCAGAAACATCACCCGGGAGGCAAACTAACATCCTTGTTTCTTTTTTGCATCCACAGATCGCCTATCTGTCCCCCTAACTATAGAGTCTCCTCTTCCATTCACTACCTTTCTGAACCATAAGGCCAGACTCAGTGCCAGAGGCTTTCCCCAGGTAGGTGGTCGCCCACAACAGCACTCAAAATGAAGTACTTATTATTAAGGGGACAGCATAAGGGTGCTCTCCACTACCCGACACCCTCCCTTCCCTCCCCTGAGTCATCCACTTATCTGTCTCCTGTGGCCCTGGGGTGACTACCTGCTTGTATCACTCTCCCTAAAAAGCCTAAGGGCATTGAGCTGCAGCTCCAATTCCCTGACTCCATCTCTAAGCTCAATACTTTCCATTTCTTGATGATTAACTTAACTGTACTCCAAAGGATATTCAGTGACTTGGACATTTTCTTGTATCCATCTCCTGACTTATGCTTTTCCAAAACCTTTTCGCAGAGTTGCTTGAAGTGTTCTTTTGTCTTCATGGTGTAGTTTTTGCCAGGATACTGACTCACCAGTAAACCTTCCAGATTTACGTGTACTTTTACCACAATCAATTGAAACACCTCTTCATACACACCGATCTCCATTTAACTAATTATGTGACTTCTAAAACCAATTGGCTGCACTACTGATGACTTGGTGAATATTTATGCAATCAGTTTATTTTGTGCTTTATGTTTGTAATTCATTTACATCACTTTGTAGAGATCTGTTTTCACTTTGACAAGAAAGAGACTTTTTCTGTTGATCAGTGTCAAAAAAAGACAAAATAAACTGCCATTCAATACTTCCAAGGGGGCTGAATACTTACTATAGGCACTGTAAACCTCTGCACCCTCCCTAAAGCTTCTAATTAATACCAGGAATTGTGTACACTTTATAGAGTACTTCCTCAATCCACTCTACCACTTTCAACAATTAGTTCACACATGTCTCCATAGATCTGTCTGCTCTGTAATCTTTTAGTATCGGTATCGGTATATTGCCAGAAATAATCTGAAAAAGGTGTAATTCGGAAAAAGATAGGCTTGAGTTCTTCTCTGATCTTGGCAATTTACTTGTAATTGCCTTACCAAATGAGGAAACCTCATCATTGTGCTGTTAATTGTTGTGGTGTATCCTCCATATGGTGACATAATGGAAAGTTTTCTAAGTCAATATATAGAGGGACCAACTAGAGGGGATGCCATATTGGATCTCCTGTTAGGAAACGAGTTAGGACAAGTGACGGAAGTCTGTGTAGGGGAGCACTTTGGTTCCAGTGATCATAACACCATTAGTTTCAACTTGTTCATGGACAAGGATAGATCTGGTCCTAGGGTTGAGGTTCTGAACTGAAAGAAGGCCAAATTTGAAGAAATGAGAAAGGATCTAAAAAGCGTGGATTGGGACAGGTTGTTCTCTGGCAAAGATGTGATTGGTAGGTGGGAAGCCTTCAAAGGGGAAATTTTGAGAGTGCAGAGTTTGTATGTTCCTGTCAGGATTAAAGGCAAAGTGAATAGGAATAAGGAACCTTGGTTCTCAAGGGATATTGCAATTCAGATAAAGAAGAGGGAGTTGTATGACATGTATGGGAAACGGGGAGTAAATAAGGTGCTTGAGGAGTATAAGAAGTGCAAGAAAATACTTAAGAAAGAAATCAGGAGGGCTAAAAGAAGACATGAGGTTGCCTTGGCAGTCAAAGTGAAGGATAATCCAAAGAGCTTTTACAGGCATATTAACAGCAAAAGGATTGTAAGGGATAAAATTGGTCCTCTTGAAGATCAGAGTGGTCGGCTATATGCGGAACCAAAGGAAATGGGGGAGATCTTAAATAGATTTTTTGCGTCTGTATTTACTAAGGAAACCGGCATGAAGTCTATGGAATTAAGGGAAACAAGTAGTGAGGTCATGGAAACTGTACAGATTGAAAAGGAGGAGGTGCTTGCTGTCTTGAGGAAAATTAAAGTGGATAAATCCCCGGGACCTGACAGGGTGTTCCCTCGGACCTTGAAGGAGACTAGTGTTGAACTTGCAGGGGCCCTGGCAGAAATATTTAAAATGTCGCTGTCTACAGGTGAGGTGCCGGAGGATTGGAGAGTGGCTCATGTTGTTCCGTTGTTTAAAAAAGGATCGAAAAGTAATCTGGGAAATTATAGGCCCGTAAGTTTAACGTCGGTAGTAGGTAAGTTATTGGAGGGAGTACTAAGAGACAGAATCTACAAGCATTTGGATAGACAGGTACTTATTAGGGAGAGTCAACATGGCTTTGTGCGTGGTAGGTCATGTTTGACCAATCTATTGGAGTTTTTCGAGGAGGTTACCAGGAAAGTGGATGAAGGGAAGGCAGTGGATATTGTCTACATGGACTTCAGTAAGGCCTTTGACAAGGTCCCGCATGGGAGGTTAGTTAGAAAAATTCAGTCGCTAGGTATACATGGAGAGGTGGTAAATTGGATTGGACATTGGCTCAATGGAAGAAGCCAAAGAGTGGTAGTAGGGAATTGCTTCTCTGAGTGGAGGCCTGTGACTAGTGGTCTGCCACAGAGATCAGTGCTGGGTCCATTGTTATTTGTCATCTATATCAATGATCTGGATGATAATGTGGTAAATTGGATCAGCAAATTTGCTGATGATACAAAGATTGGAGGTGTAGTAGACAGTGAGGAAGGTTTTCAGAGCCTACAGAGGGACTTGGACCAGCTGGAAAAATCGGCTGAAAAATGGCAGATGGAGTTTAATACTAACAAGTGTGAGGTATTGCACGTTGGAAGGACAAACCAAGGTAGAACATACAGGGTTAATGGTAAGGCACTGAGGAGTGCAGGGATCTGGGAATTCAGATACAAAATTCCCTAAAAGTGGCGTCACAGGTAGATAGAGTCGTAAAGAGAGCTTTTGGTACATTGGCCTTTATTAATCAAAGTATTGAGTATAGGAACTGGAATGTTATGATGAGGTTGTATAAGGCATTGGTGAGGCCGAATCTGGAGTATTGTGTTCAGTTTTGGTCACCAAATTACAGGAAGGATATAAATAAGGTTGAAAGAGTGCAGAGAAGGTTTACAAGGATGTTGCTGGCACTTGAGAAACTCAGTTACAGAGAAAGGTTGAATAGGTTAGGACTTTATTCCCTGGAGCATAGAAGAATGAGGGGAGATTTGATAGAGGTATATAAAATTATGATGGGTATAGATAGAGTGAATGCAAGCAGGCTTTTTCCACTGAGGCAAGGGGAGAAAAAAACCAGAGGACATGGGTTAAGGGTGAGGGGGGAAAAGTTTAAAGGGAATATTAGGGGGGGGCTTCTTCACACAGAGAGTGGTGGGAGTATGGAATGAGCTGCCAGACGAGGTGGTAAATGCGGGTTCTTTTTTCACATTTAAGAATAAATTGGACAGATACATGGATGGGAGGTGTATGGAGGGATATGGTCCGTGTGCAGGTCAGTGGGACTAGGCAGAAAGTGGTTCGGCACAGCCAAGAAGGGCCAAAAGGCCTGTTTCTGTGCTGTAGTTTTTCTATGGCTTCTATAGTGTCTGCACGTAAATTGCCAGGATCAAAGAACAATTCAACCCAATCAGTGAAAAGCTTGTCTTAAGTACTGTTCATACAGATCAAATTACTGGACAGTACACTGAGCTAGAATTACGCAGACCAATAACAATGCAGAATAAAGTGTAAAAGCTACAAAACAGTGCAGTGTAGTATCCTTCAATTAATGCTGCTCGTAGAAGAGTACATTACAGGAAGCCCTTCGGTCCATTATACCTGTACTGTTCACGATGCCAACTTGAAGTGCACATCTGCCTGTATTCCTGCCTGTCTGAATGCTTCCTAAACATTACTATTGTAAAGGAAGGAAGAAGGCAGCAGAAAGAAAATTATGCACCAGTTACCCTGACCTCAGTGGTTGGGAAGATGTTGGAGTCAATTGTTCAGGATGAGTTTATGGAGTGCTTGGTGACACAGGACAAGATAAGGCAAAGTCAGCATGGTTTCCTGAAGGGAAAATCTTGTCTGACGAACCTTTTGGAATTCTTTGAGGAAATTACAAGTAAGAAGGATAAAGGGGATGCAGTGGATGTTGTATATTTGGACTTTCAAAAGGTCTTTGACAAGGTGCCACACATGAGGCTGCTTACCAAGTTAAGAGCCCAAGTTATTACAGCAAAGTTACTGGTATTGGCTGATTGGTAGGAGGCAGCGAGTGGGAATAAAAGGATCCTTTTCTGGTTGGTTGCCAGTGACTTATGGTGGTCCGCAGGGGTCGGCGTTGGGACCACTTCTTTTCTTTTTTTTTCTTTTCAAATCTTTTTATTGCATATATATAGGAAAAATAACATGAGTACATTGAAGTAACAACATTTACAATGCCTCAAAAAACCCCATCATCTTAAAGATTGAAAACAAAATTTTGTGATAACAAAAAAAACCTACTGAGCAGAAAAGTGAGAAAAAAAAGAGAACCCATTAGGTGTACAACCCCAGAGCCATGCGTCATACGAAAAGCTTCTAAAAATAAACATCAAACCGCCAGCAAGAAAAGAAAATATACCAAAAAAATTTACAATTAGATCGTGGAAAAATTATATCAATTAACTCAAATGATAATAACGTGCAAATGAGCCCCATCTTTTCTCAAAATCAAATAAAGGTTCAAAAGTTCGACTTCTAATTTTCTCCAAACTAAGACATAGCATCACTTGAGAGAACCATTGTGACAAAGTGGGAGCTGATGTATCCTTCCACTTCAACAAAATGGCCCTCCTGGCTATCAATGTAACAAATGCAATAACATGTTGGTCAGACATAGAAATACCATGAATATTTTGAGGAACTATTCCAAAAAGCACAGTTAATTTATTAGGTTGTAAATTAATTTTAAGTGCTTTAGAAATTGTTGAGAAAACCGACTTCCAGAACTGTTCCAATATAGAACAAGACCAAAACGTATGTGTCAGTGTAGCTATCTCAGTTTTACATCTATCACAATGACTATCAACATTAGGAAAGATTTTAGAAAGTCTCTTCTTTGTTAAATGATAACGATGTACAATTTTAAATTGAATCAATGAATGGCTAGCACAAATTGAAGAAGAGTTAACCAACTTCAATATCCGCATCAAATCCTCTGTCATAAAAGTCAAATTAAGTTCCTTTTCCCAATCCTGTTTAATCTTAGACAAAGGATGTTTATCCCATTGTAATAGTAAATTATAAATTCTTCCAATAGAACCCTTAATCAAAGGATTCATACTCATAATAGTACCTAACAGGTCAGCCTCCAATATGTAAGGGAAATTACTTAAATATTTTTGTAAAAAATGTCTAACTTGAAGGTATTGCAGAAAGTGTGAGTATGAAAGAGAATATTTATCGATTAATTGTTCAAAGGACATCAATCGATCTTCTTTAAATAAATCCAAAAAAGAATTAATACCTCTATTTTTCCAAAGTAAAAAAATTGGATCACTCAAAGAAGGTTTAAAAAGTAATTTCGATAAATTAAACTACAAAGCTTAAATTTTTTAAGATTAAAAAAATTGCGGAACTGGAGCCAAATTTGTAAAGAATACTTAATCACAGGATATAGGTTTAAATTAACAACTTTATCTAATTGCATAGGTAAAGGAGCCCCCAATAACGAGGTTAAATAAAACTGTTTTACAACTTTTAGTTCCAGGTCTACCCAAATTGGCCGATCACTCTTATCCACCCAGTACAACCAAAAAGACATATATCGCAGATTAACAGCCCAATAATACATTCTAAAATTAGGCAAAGCAAGACCTCCATCCTTTTTCAATTTTTGTAAATGACATTTACTAATTCTTGGTATTTTATTATTCCAAATAAAAGATAAAATAATAGAATCAATCTGATCAAAAAACTTCCTAGTCAAAAAAAAGGAATATTCTTAAATAAATATAAAAATTTCAGTCAAATCATCATTTTAACTATATGAATACGACCAACAAGTGAAAATGTAAGTGGACTCCATCTACTGAATAAATACTTCATAGAGTCTACTAAGGGAACAAAATTAGCTTTATAAAGATCCTTATTTTTTTAGTAATTATAATACCTAAATATCTAAAAGAGTCTGAAACTTTAAAAGGAGTATTATCATATATAGAAACAGAATCATTTAAAGGAAACAATTCACTTTTACTAAAATTAATTTTATATCCTGAAAAACCTCCGAATTCATTAAATAATTTTAACAGGGCAGGAATGGATTCATCAGAGTTAGATATATAAACCAATAAATCACCAACATAAAGAGAGACCTTATGCATGGTCTCATTCACAAAGATCCCAGGATATTTTTAGCCTCACAAAGAGCAATAGCAAGGGGTTCTAATATTAAATTAAACAACAAAGGACTTAATGGACAGCCTTGCCTCGTCCCCCGTGAAAGCCGAAAAAAAGGAGACCTACAATTGTTAGTAACAACAGTAGCAATAGGGGCTTTATATATCATTTTAATCTAATTATTAAAATTAACACCGAAGCCAAATTTCTCTAAAACATTGAATAAATATTTCCATTCGACTCGGTCGAACGCTTATTCAGCATCCAAAGATACAACACATTGTGGAATTTTAGAAGAGGATGTATATATAATTTTAAGTAGTCTCCGAACATTTGAAAAGGAATAGCGACCCTTTATAAAGCCTGTTTGACCTTTACAAATAATTTTACCCAAAATATTCTCCAACCGATTGGCCATTATCTTTGACAAGATCCTAGCGTCAACATTCAGTAATGAAATAGGTCTATATGAAGCACAGTCAGTAGGATCTTTATCTTTTTTAAGAATTAAAGAAATAGAGGCCTCATAAAAAGTAGAGGGTAAGTCACCTTTCACAAAAGAATCCTTAAACATTTCCAACATATACGGAGAGAGCAACTTTCCAAATTTTTTATAAAATTCTACGGGATAGCCATCAAGTCCTGGGGACTTACCAAATTGCATTGAAAAAATAGCTTTATGAATTTCAGCTTCAGTAATTTGAGCATCAAGAATCTTTTGATCCTCAGCCGAGATTTTAGGAAAAACAATCTTTCGTAAAAAAGCATTCATTTTAGAGGAATCTAACGGACATTGAGATTTATATAGCTCAGCATAAAAGTCTTGAAAAATCTTATTAATTTCCTTATATTCCTGAGCTAAGGTACCATCTTTTCTACGAATTTTCATGATTTGCCTTTTGGCTGCAGCCATTTTTAATTGAGATGCAAGCAGTTTATTATTTTTATCTCCAGACATATAAAATTGGCTCTTTAACTTAAGCAAATAACCTTCAATGGGATGAGTTAATAACAGGTTATATTGTGATTGAAGTTCCACCCTTTGTTTAAATAAATCAGTGTTGGGGGGAAATTGCATAAATATTATCTAAATCTTTAATTTGTTTTGAAATTCTATCTAATTCTGCTTTAGTTAGTTTTTTAAGCTTAGCTGAATAAGAAATAATCTGACCACGTAAAAATGCTTTAAATGTATCCCATATAACTAATTTAGACATACCCCCTATATCATTAAAAAGAAAAAATTCTTTTATCTGGGTTTCAATGAAAGTGACAAAGTCAGAGTTTTGCAATAATGTCTGAGACATGCGCCAAGGTGGGCGGGCAAGAATGACATCATCAAATTCAAAAGACAAACTCGGAGGCGCATGATCAGATATAGCAATAGTGTCATATTCGCAAGTTTTAACACTAGGCAAAAAGCGGGGATCGATTATAATATAATCGATCCTCAAATATTTTTTATAAACGTGTGAGAAGAAAGAATATTCTCTATTGTCGGGATGAAGATACCTCCACAAATCAATCAACCCAAAATCAATCAAAAAGGAATTAATAAATGACGTGGATCGATTTAGAAGTCGCTGATTGGTTGAGCTCTTATCAATTATAGGATTTAAACAACAATTAAAATCCTCACCCATTATGAGCATATATTCATTTAAGTCAGGCAGTAAAGCAAATACCTTTTTAAAAAAAGGATCATCTAAGTTAGGACCATACAAATTAACCAAAACAACTTTTCTGTTACAGAATGTTCCTTTAACAATTAAAAATCTACCATTAGAATCTGATTCAATATCCTCTTGAATAAATATATTGGGTTTAATGAAAGTAGATACACCTTTTGTTTTACTCTGAGAAGTAGAGTGGAACTGCAAACCATTCCACCATCTAAAAAATCTATTTTGATCTCCTGCCCTGATATGTGTCTCTTGAGCAAAAATTATATGAGGTTGGAATGGGTTAATAATTTTAAAAGTCTTGTTTCGTTTAATAGGATGATTCCAACCACGTACATTCCCACTTATTATATTAATCAGTTTGAACAGCATACTATAATTTCATTCTACTTTATACATGCACAAAGCACATACCAATGCAGGATGATCAAAATGGCGGTGATGAAGAATACAACCAAATAAAAAACACGCATGCTCTGGAACCACCCAATGGGAAAAAACTAACTCTAAACCCACCCACCCACACCTTGAAACCCGAAAAAGGCAAGCGATCTACAATAGAATTCAAAGCTGCTGACTGCTTTGTCTGTGTTTTCTTTCCTTCCCCCAGTTAGTAAAAAAGTAGAGTGACCTTATGAAAAAGACAATAAAGTCTCAGCAAAAAAAGGTATTTACATTCCATCGACTGATAAACAAGAAAGAACCAAAATAATGTTATCTCTTAGAGAGAAAAACCAGCGCCATGTTTAAGTTTAATATTAATTCCCTAAAAAAGCTTTAAATTCAATTATAAAATGTTATAATAAAACAGAATATATAAAAAGCCATATTAGTAGGAAAAACTACCAATTAGCTACGAAGTATTAAAGGAACAAATCGCCTTATCTTCTTCCCTCAGTCATAAAATGTCCAGAGATCATTTGAGCAGATACTTAAATCATAAATCTTTCCAAAGGAAAACCAATAATATGCCATAAAGAACAACTCCCTGTGCTCTTTAATTAGTCTCTCGATGAAATATACAAGTGACCCTCATAAATCTTCTTTCCAAAATGCGAATAATATACAAATAGCCAAACAGCCTTTCAGATGGATCATTCAACAGCGGTGTCGGTGACAGCGGAAGGGAAAGCCTGAACAAAATCCAGTGCAGCTTTTGAATCAAAAAAAGTACGAGGAGGAGAATTAGGGGGAAAATTTTAAATCTTGTCAGATACCTCAAAGACGGGAAAAGATTCTTATCATATGCTTGTTTCATTACCAGGGCAAATTTTGATCTTTGTTCCATTATCTCTCTTGGATAATCTTCGTAGAAGCGGAGCTCAGATTCCATAAATCTAAAAACTCTCTGTTCTCTTGCCTGTCGTAGTATTGGATCTTTAATTTTAAAGTGATGAAAGCAAACCAGAACAGATCTTCGATTTGTTCTAGAGTCCTTCGATTTCAAGATAAACACCCTGTGTGCCCTTTCTATAGCAGGCTGCTCTGATAGAATGGTAGGAAATAAAGTGTGGAAAAGCTTACCAAAGTAAGCCATTCGATCTCCATCTTTAGCTCCTTCCTGCATCCCAACAATTCTTATATTCCTTCGTCGAGACCTAGTTTCCAGGTCTATAATCTTATTTTGATATCTTTCCAAACGAGTTGCAGCTTCAGACAGCTTTTGCTTAGTTATCTTCAATTCCTCTTTGTGTGAAATAACTTGAGTTTCCAGGTCTTTAAGTTTTCCCAGAAATGACTTCATTTCATTGCTATTCTTTTCCACTTGGTCTTTAATTGATCCATTCTGATCCTTAATCGAATTCAGTGTCTGAACGATATCTTCAGCCCACGATGGCATTTCATCAGATCTTTCCTTTTGCACCTTTCCTTTCCCATTACCTTTATCACTAGGTTCGGGTAAATTCTTCCCACTTCTTGTAGACATAGACATATTGGTCACCCTCAAGAATCAACAAGTAAAAATCTTAAATTCAAAGCTTAAACTAGGGGGAAAGAAAGAAAACTAAGAGCAGCAGAAAAAAACTGCTACTCCATTGGCAGACAGGGGTGGTCCCCGAGACCACTTCTTTTTATGCTGTATATTGATGATTTAGATGATGGAATAGATGTCTTTATTGCCAAGTTTGCAGATGATACAAAGATTGGTGGAGGGGCAGGTAGTGTTCAGGAAACAGGTAGGCTGCAGAGGGACTGGAGAATGGGGAAGAAAGTGGCAAATGAAATACAATGTTGGAACATGCATGGTCATGCACTTTGGTAGTAGAAATAAATGTGCAAACTATTTTCTAAACGGGGAGAAAATACATAATGAGAACATAAGAAATTGGAGCAGGAGTAGGCCATACGGCCCATTGAGCCTGCCCCGCCATTCAATAAGATCATGGCTGATCTGTCCCTAAACTCAGCTCCATCTACCTGCCTTTTCCCCATAACCCTTAATTCCCTTACTATGTAAAAACCTATCTAACTGTTTCGTAAATATATTTAGTGAAGAAGCCTAAACTGCATCTCTGGGCAGAGAATTCCACAGATTCACCGCTCTCTGGGAAAAACAGCTTCTCCTCATCTCCGCCCTAAATCTTCTCCCCTGAATCTTGAGGCAATGTCCCCTAGTTCTAGTCTCACCTACCAATAGAAACAACTTTTCTACTTCTATCTTATCTATCCCTTTCAAAATTTTGTATGTTTCTGTAAGATTCCCTCTCATTCGTCTGAATTCCAGACAGTATAGTCCCAGGCGACTCAATCTCTCCTCATATGTTAACCCCTTCATCCCTGGAATCAACCTGGTGAACCTCCTCTGCACTGCCTCCAAAGCCAGTATATCCTTCCTCAAGTATGGAGACCAGAACTGCACACAGTACTCCAGGTGTGGCCTCACCAGTAGCCTGCATAGTTGCAGCATGACCTCCCTGCTCTTGAATTCAATCCCTCTAACAATGAAGACCAACATTCCACTTGCCTTCTAAACAACCTGTTGTACTTGCAAGCCAACTTCTTGCGATTCATCATGATTCATGATTCAAGTGGAATGTTGGTCCTCATTGTTAGAGGGATTGAATTCAAGAGCAGGGAGGTCATGCTGCAACTATGCAGGGTACTGGTGAGGCCGCACCTGGAGTACTATGTGCAGTCCCTCTGCACAACAGCATGCTGCAATCTTTCACCATTTAAATAATAATCTGCTCTTTTATTATTCCTTCCAAAGTGGATGATCTCACATTTACCAACATAAATGCATGGATCTCCCAAATCCAAAAATATGAGTTGGAAAGGAACTTGTGCAGAACACCGTAAAGGTTAACTTGCAGTTTGAGTCAGTGGTGAGAAAAGCAAATGCAATGTTAGCATTAATTTCAAAAGGTCCAGAATACAAAAGCAGGGATGTGATGCTGAGGCTTTATAAGGCACAGGTGAGGGCTCACCTTGAGTATTGTGGACAATTTTGGACTCCTCATCCAGAAAAAATGTGCTGGCATTGAAGAAGGTTCAGAGGAGGTGCACAAGGATGATTCTAGGAATGAAAGGGTTGTTATATAAGGAACATTTGATGGCTCTGGGTCTGTACTCACTGGAATTTAGAAGGATGAGGGGGGATTTTATTGAATCCTTTCAAATGTTGAAAGCCCCAGACAGTGTAGATGTGGAAAAGATGATTCCCATGGTGGGGGAGTCTAGGACAAGAGGGCACAGCCTCAGGATAGAGGGATGTCCATTTAAAACAGAGATGCAGAGAAATTTCTTTGGCCAGAAAATGGTGAATTTGTGGAATATGTTACAACAGTCAGCTGCGGAGGCCAGGTGGTTGGGTGTATCTAAGGCAGAGACTGATAAATTCTTAATTGGACTTGGCATCAAAGGTTATGGGGAGAAGGCCAGAGAGTGGGGTTAAAGAGTGGAAAAAAGGATCAGCCATGATTGAACGGCAGAACATACTCAATGAGCCAAATGTCCTAATTCTTCTCCAATGATTACTGCCTGTGCCACACGACAGTGAGTATAGGAATAGAGTGAGGTGGAGGATAAATGCGTGGCTGAGGGATTGGAGCAGGGGGCAGGGATTCAGATTTCTGGATCATTGGGACCTCTTCTGGGGCAGGTGTGACCTGTACAAAAAGGACAGGTTGCACTTGAATCCGAGGGGGACCAATATTCTGCGGAAAGGTTTGCTAAGGCTATTGGGGAGAGTTTTGACTAGAATTGCTGGAGGTTGAGAACCAAACTGAAGTGACGGAAGAAAGGGAGGTTGGCTCACAAATAGAGAAAGCTTGGAGACAGTGCAAAAGGGAGGATAGGCGGATGATAGAGAAGGGATGTGCTCAGTTCGATAGTTTGGGATGTGTCTATTTTAATGTGAGGGGTTTCATGAATAAAGCGGATGAATTAGAGTGTGGATTAGCACTTGGAGCTATGATGTTGTGGCCATTACAGAGATCTGGATGGTGCAGTGGCAGGAATGGCTACTTCAAGTGCCAGGCTTTAGATGTTTCAGAAAGGACAGGGAGGGAGGCAAAAGAGGTGGGGACGTGGCACTGTTGATCAGAGATAGTGTCACAGCTGCAGAAAAGGAGTAAGTCATGGAGGGGTTGTCTACAGAGTCTCTGTGGGTGGAAGTTAGGAATAGGAAGGGGTCAATAACTCTACTGGGTAGATCACCCAATAGTAACAGGGACATTGAGGAGCAGATAGGAAGACAGATTCTGGAAAGGAGTAATAATAACAGGGTAGTTGTGGTGGGAGATTTTAATTTCCCAAATATTGATTGGCATCTCCCTAGAGTGAGGGGTTTAGATGGGGTAGAGTTTGTTAGGTGTGTTCAGGAAGATTTCTTGATACAATGTGTAGATAAGCCTACAACAGGAGAGGCTGTACTTAATCTGGTACTATTGGGAAATGAACCTCAGTGCTCTCAGTGGGAGAGCATTTTGGAGATAGTGATCACAATTCTATCTCCTTTACCATAGCATTGGAGAAGGATAGGAACAGACAAGTTAGGGAAACGTTTAATTGGAGTACAGGTGTCCCCCGCTTTTCGAACGTTCGCTTTACGAAAACTCACTGTTACGAAAGACCTACATTAGTACCCTGTTTTCGCTAACAGAAGGTGTTTTCACTGTTATGAAAAAATCAGCGTATGATAAAAGGCAGCGCACGCCCTTGAGCAGCCGCTGTCCCCTGGATTCGGAACTACAATCTCGCCGGCATTGCTTAAACACGTGCCTGGGAGCAGCCGTTTGCAAGATGAGTTCTAAGGTATCGAAAAAGCCTGAAAGAGCTTGTAAGGGTGTTACACTTAGCATAAAACTAAACATAATTAAGCGTTTTGATCATGGTGAACGAAGTAAGGACGAAGTGAGTTTGGCTTGTGGAAGGTGACAAAGATGATGTTGAAGAGGTTTTGGCGTCTCATGACTAAGAACTGATAGATGAAGAGCTGATGCAATTGGAAGAGGAAAGGATAACAATCGAAACCGAATGAATAATGATAAAGTATGACTTTAATTTTGAAAGGGTACGTCGGTTTAGGGGATAGTTGCAGGACGGTTTGAGTGCTTACAAAGAACTGTATGATAGAAAAATGCGCAAGGCTCAGCAGTCAAGCAAGTCTTCCACATCAGCCACAGTGGACGACGAACCTCGACCTTCGACATCGAGGCGGGCAGTCATAGGAGAACATGAGCTGCCTGCTCTAATGGAAATAGACGACGAGATGACACCCCAGTGTCCCACCACCCCAACCCCCACACCGCGGACAGATACCGATTCACGGAGAATGCAGCAGTAGCCGGGAGACACACAGCACATCTTTAAGAAAAAAGCCGAAATAAACATGCTAATTAATTAGGTGCCGCCCGACGCGTAATTGTCGGCCCAGATCAGAGGCGATGCAATCGGCAATCGGCACTGATCTGGGCCAACAATTACGTGCCGGGCGGCACCTAATTAATTAGCATGTTTATTTCGGCTTTTTTCTTAAAGATGTGCTGTGTGCCTCCGGGCTACCGCTGGACCCCTGCATGCATCGTGGCAATGTATCGGTTCGCTGCCTGGAGGGTGGGGGTCACTGCACCACCCAAACTCCGATGACTCAGTCTAACACACCATTATCCGTGTGCTCCGTGCTTTCCCAATTCCGGTAGTGATACTACACTGTACATACATTATTTCTACTTTATATCCACTGTGTATTTTTACGTGTTATTTGGTATGATTTGGCAGCTTCATAGCTTAAAGATTACGGGAGAGAGCTTGCGCCGTGTTTTTGCCGATGGCGCTTGCGTGAGATTTTCGCTACGGAGAACAGTTCAGGCAATGATTGTGGAAAAGTATTTCTACTTTATATAAGCTGTGTATTTATCATATCATTCCTGCTTTTACTATATGCTACTATTATTTTAGGTTTTATGTGTTATTTGGCATGATTTGGTAGGTTATTTTTGGGTCTGTGAACGCTCACAGAATTTTCCCATATAAATAAATGGTAATTGCTTCTTTGTTTTAAGACATTCCGGCTTACGAACCATTTCATAGGAACGCTCTCCCTTCGGATGGCGGGGGAAACCTGTAATGGGAAATATGAGGCTATCAGACAGGAACTTGGAAGCATAAATTGGAAACAGATGTTCTCAGGGAAACATACGGAGAAAATGTGGCAAATGTTCAGGGGATATTTGCGTGGTGTTCTGAGTAGATACGTTCCAATGAGACATGGAAAGGATGGTAGGGTGCAAGATCCGTGGTGTACAAAGGCTGTTTTAAATCTAGTCAACAAGAAAAGAAGAGCTTACAAAAGGTTCAAAAAACTAGGTAATGATAGGAATCTAGAAGATTATAAGGCTAGCAGGAAGGAGCTTAAGAATGAAATTAGGAGAGCCAGAAGGGGCCATGAGAAGGCATTGGCGGACAGGATTAAGGAAAACCCCAAGGCATTCTACAAGTATGTGAAGAGCAAGAGGATAAGATGTGAGAGAAGAGGACCAATCAAGTGTGACAGTGGAAAAGAGTATATAGAACCAGAAGAAATAGCGGAGGTACTTAATGAATATTTTGCTTCAGTATTCACTACGGAAAAAGATCTTGACGATTGTAGAGATGACTTGCAGTGGACTGAAAAGCTTGAAAATGTAGATATTAAGAAAGAGGATGTGCTAGAGCTTTTGGAAAGCATCAAGTTGGATAAGTCACCGGGACCGGACTGGATGTACCCCAAGCTACTGTGGCAGGTGAGGGAGGAGATTGCTGAGCCTCTGGCAATGATCTTTGCATCATCAATGAGGACGGGAGAGGTTCCAGAGGATTGGAGGGTTGCGGATGTTGTTCCCTTATTCAAGAAAGGGAGTACAAATAGCCCAGGAAATTATAGGCCAGTGGTTGGTAAGTCGATGGAGAAGATCCTGAGACGTAGGATTTATGAACATTTGGAGAGGCATAATATGATTAGGAATAGTCAGCATGGCTTTGTCAAAGGCAGGTCGTGCCTTACGAGCCTGATTGAATTTTCAGAGGATAAACACACTGATGAAGGTAGAGCCGTAGATGTAGTGTATACGGATTTCAGCAAAGCATTTGATAAGGTACCCCGTGCAAGGCTTATTGAGAAAGTAAGGAGGTGGGACGGCTGGTAGCGCAATGACATCAGCACCAGACCTGGGAGCAGAGGTTCCCGGGTTCGAAACCAGTCGGGTCTGCTCCTGAGCACGCTTTCTATCCGTGCCAGGCTGTGTGTCGAGATCGCAACTCAGCCTTGTAAAATAAAGGGAAAATACTGTGAAAATGTCTGTGTGAGGAGTGGCTCGCCACACAGTCTCTCTCTCGCTCAGCGCCTTGGAAAAAGCCATGAAAAAGACATCATCACGGACGCACGCACAGACACACAGACGCACACACATAGACTCCCATGCACGCAGGCCCATGCCAAAAAAAAAGAGAAAGTAAGGAGGCATGGGATCCAAGGGGACATTGCTTTGTGGATCCAGAATTGGCTTGCCCACAGAAGGCAAAGAGTGGTTGTAGACGGGTCATATTCTGCATGGAGGTCGGTGACCAGTGGTGCGCCTCAGGGATCTGTTCTGGGACCTCTACCCCCTGTGACTTTTATAAATGACCTGGATGAGGAAGTGGAGGGATGGGTTAGTAAATTTGCTGATGACACAAAGGTTGGAGGTGCTGTGGATAGTGTGCAGGGTTGTCAGAGGTTACAGCAGGTCATTGATAGGATGCAAAACTGGGCTGAGAAGTGGCAGATGGAGTTTACCCAGATAAGTGTGAGATGGTTCATTTTGGTAGGTCAAATACGATGGCAGAATATAGTATTAATGGTAAGACTGTTGGCAGTGTGGAGGATCAGAGGGATCTTGGGGTCCAAGTCCACAAGACACTCAAAGCTGCTAGGCAAGTTTACTCTGTGATTAAGAAGGCATACGGTGCATTGGCCTTCATCAACCATGGAATTGAGTTTAAGAGCCAAGAGGTAATGTTGCAGCTTGGTGTACTGTGCTCAATTCTAGTCGCCTCACAACAGGAAGGACGTGGAAATCATAGAGAGGGTGCAGAGGAGATTTACAAGGATGTTGCCTGGATTGGGGAGCATGCCTTATGAGAATAGGTTGAGTGAACTCGGCCTTTTCTCCTTGGAGCGACGGAGGGTGAGAGGTAGAGGTGTACAAGATAATGAGAGGCATTGATCGTGTGGATAGTCAGAGGTTTTTCCCCAAGGCTGAAATGGCTAGCATGAGAGGGCATAGTTTTAAGGTGCTTGGAAGTAGGTACAGAGGGGATGTCAGGGGTAAGTTTTTTACTCAGAGAGTGGTGAGTGCGTGGAATGGGCTGCTGGCGGCAGTGATGGAGGCGGAAACGATAGGGTCTTTTAAGAGACTCCTGGATGGCTGCATCGAGTTTAGAAAAATAGAGGGCTATGAGTAAAGCCTAGGTAGTACTAAGGTAAGGACATGTTCGGCACAGCTTTGTAGGCTGTATGCTTTCTATGTCTTATACTCTTATGGTAAAATGCTCCTCAGTCTTCTGAGCGTTTTTTCATTTGTGGAACAATGCAATTAACTATCAACAACCATCAGCCAGGGAAAAACACAATGGTAAGAAGGGCCAGATCAGAGTTCCATTTTTTTCCCTCTCTCGTAACCCTCTAGATTCAGATTAACAGATTTACATTTATCAGTGACGTGCAAAAGTCTCAGCCATATACATACATATACAAAGCCAGGAGTTTTTGCACAGTACGGTATTTGTCAACGTGAAGTAGAAAGCAAGTTTGTAAATCCAGCAGGAGCCAAGGATGTTGGGAATGGCGAGGCTGGAGCATTGCAGGAGGGGTGTGAGACAGGTGGTAGAGAAGGAGTGCCGGGGCGGAGGTCTTGGCATGGGTGCAGCCACCCAGCCCTAAGACACCAGGCAAGGTCATTTGATTCCAAACAATTGGTTTATTAATCATTACAATGTCTCCCTGGCGCTTCCCACACTTTCCCCTCTTCTGACTCCCCTTTCCCTGCCCCCCTTCCCACAATCAGTCCACTATAACAACCCACATCAGAATCAGGCTTATCATCACTCACATACAGTGATCTGATCTTCATCTAAGTCACAATAATGTACAACACAATCTGCCTAAGCTAATAACACACAATTATATTTTTCATGTCTGTATTGAACACTTTGCCACCAAATGTTTCCTGCAGCTGCTGATCACACTTACACAACGGCGAGGGGGAATGTTAGTCCATTCCTCCATACAAAACTGTTTCAGTTCATCAATATTTCTGGGAGATCTTGCATGAACAGCCCTCTTCAGGTCATGCCACAGCATCTCAATTGGGTTAAGGTCTGGACTCAGAGTTGGCCTTTCCAAAACACACATTTTCCTCTTTTTAAACCATTCTTGATTTATTCTTGTGTTTCAGATCATTGTCTTGTTGCATCATCTAACTTTTATTAAGCTTCAGGGTGACAGAGCATGACCCTGACATTCTCCTGTAAAATGTCGTGATAAAATTGTTTGTGTGTTGTTAGGTTAGACAGATTGTGTTTGTCTATTATTGTGACTTAGATGAAGATCAGATCACATTTTATGAGTATTTAATGCAGAAAACCAGGTAATTTCAAAGGGTTCACAAAACTTTTTTGTGCAACTGTATATCATGAAATTTGTTTTTTTTTTGCAATACATAAAACTACAATAATACTGTGAAAAAATCTTCGGCTCCCTAGCTACGCGTATGTGTCTAAGACTTTTGCATAGCACTGTATGTTGGAAAATACAGTGACATGTGTCATTTGCGTCAACTAAGACACCTGAGGATGTACTGGTGGCAGCCCGCAAGTATCACCACATATTCCAGCACCAATATGCCCACCATGTTCAGCAGGACAACATAGAACACAACAAGCAACAAAGCAACAACAGCAAAACACGCTATGTTCCTCTTTCCCATCCACTCACACACATACACAGTGCTCTAACCCCCAGGAGGACACACTGGAGGTCCTCTCTGGCCTATAGCAGACTCGTGGGTTTGCAGATACTTGGCCCCAACTTGCCCAGTGTATTTTGCAGACCCAGGTTCCAGTCGTTGGGCCTCAACCTCTGGATGTCTGATTGACCTTTGAGTTTTGATCCACACCTCCGATCATCATCTGGACTTCTAATATTCTACTGGCTATTAAGCCAGTGTTTAATAGTGACCAAAAGCTATAACACTGATCAGTGTTCTCTGAGCATTTGAACAATCTACTTGTGTTCATCCTTTATACTCCTCTTGATCCAGACTAACTTCACTACCACCCTATGTTCAGTGCACATTATTGCTATATCGCACGACCAACATCTAATCTTCAAGTGGCAGTTACTTGAAAAACAAACCAAAACCGCTGAGAGACTGAGTGAAGAACTTTCTTTGTTATGAAGCCAGCAAAAATGAACGCTATTATAATGACAAAAAACTCATACAACTAGCATAGCAAGTGAAATAAGTGAAACAAGCAAAACAAGCGGTCAACAAAAAAATATCCATGTCCCCTACCAAGTCTCTCTCTGACTTAAACTAACGAAACAAAGTGTGATTATATGACTATACTCATTTGCGTCTACCGTGTCCCCACCCACGTGACAAATCACCATAACCCATAATAAACACAAAATCCAATGCAGACAGATAGAAAATAGATACGTATCTCCTGCAGCACAATTGAAGCAGAGTAGCTGGCCATTATCTCTCCACTATTTATGGTTTTATTACTATTTATTATTTATGGTGCAACTGTAACGAAAACCAATTTCCCCCGGGATCAATAAAGTATGACTATGACTATCGTGACTAATCGGCAATAACAAAACTCTGAAAAAATTCATTAGGGTGTGAATGTGCCTCCGAAGAAATTAGATATGTATTCTTTGGAATTCAGGAAAATGAAGGGTGAAGTAACTGAAACAGACCAGATCCATCACAGGGAAACATCTCAATGTCTACCACCAGTGGAAAAATCTCAAAGGGTTTAGAACATAGAACATTGCAGCCCAGTAGACTCTTACGCCCACGATACTGTGACAATCTTTTAACCTACTCCAAGGTCAATCTAACCCCTCCATCCATATACTCTACTCCATTTTTCTATTATCCACATGCCTAGCTAGAGTTTCTTAAACGTCCCTAATGTATTTGCCTCTACCACCACCCTTGGCAGAACATTCCAAGAAGAAAGCACTAACCTTTGACATCCTCCTTATACTTCCCTCTGCTCTCCTTAAAATTATGTCCCCTTGGGTTTCAACTCCATTTTTACTTTAACAATAATACCTTTTGTCATGCACTGTACCACTGTCACAAAGCAACAACTTTCATGACCTCCTAGTAATAACAAACCTGATCCTAATGGTTATAAAATTAAGGGTTAAGGGTTACGCATTGGAACAAAATAGCTACTTGGCTCATTAACCCTCTCAACTGCATTCTCCTGCCTACTCCCCACAACCTTTGAAGCTCTTAAAAATCAAAAACCTATCAACCTTCGCTTTAACTATACCCAATGACTTAGCCTCCGCAACCATCTGTGGCAATGAATTCCACAGATTTACCACCTTCCAGCTAAAGAAATTCTTCATCAGCTCTATCTTAAAGGGACTTACTTGTATTCTGCGGCTCTGCCCTCTGGTCCTAGACTCCTCCACATTAGGAAATATCCTCTCCACATCCACTCCATCTGGGCTTTTCAATATAGATGGTAATTTCAATGAGATGGAGAAGGATAAACAGTCAATGTTTTGGACTGAGACACTTCTTCAGGATTGTTGCTCAATATCTTCAGTCTCTTATGTCAACTGTTAAACATACTTCCTATTCCTTTCGTACTCCTCCAATCCCTTAAACTATTTTTTACTAATCTGCAACTTAAATTCATGGATTGCCCAGAGTCAGTGGTAGGCAAGAATAACATTTTCTAAACTCTTTGCAAGAGAAAATACTTTTTGATTTTGGTCCAGAATTAGGAGTTTGTAAATATAACTGAGGTTAATCAGCAGTAAGTTGAAACACGAGCCACAGTCATACAGCGCAGAAGCAAATCCTTCAGCCCAACACATCCATGCTGACCTGAGTGTCCCCAACTAAGCTAGTCCGATTTGCTTGCATTTGGCTCATATCCCTCTAAGGCTTCTAAGGTCCAAGGGCTCCTTGGTTAATGGCATTGGTCCAAGGCATTAAAGAGATTGGGAGTCCCTCCTTTAGCAGCTACCAATGAAGAAGCTACCTAGCACATCATCTCTCATCAGATTCCTTCCTCTCCAGCCCTTCACCTTTCCCATCCATCTAGCTTTACCTATGACCTTCTATCTACTCTCTTTCCCCTCCCCACACCTTTTTATGCTGGCGTCTTTGCCCTTCCCTTTCAGTCCTGGAAAGAGGGTCTTGGCCCGAAACGTCAACTGCTCCATTTTTTGCTGTCTGACTGCTGAATTCCTCCAGGATTTTGTGTGTGTTGCTCAGGATTTTCAGCATCTGCAGAATCTCATGTTTATATCCATTCAATGCTGTGAGCGATGAGCCAATGAGGAAGCCTCATGGTGCTAAAACTAGTTAAAACTGTGATCAATCCCTTGTTACCTGGCATCAGCTTTGCTGAAGGAAATAGTCTTCTCTCTACAACTCTAAGTTCTTCCATCAACTGTTCAGGAGTAATCGGAAGTTCCAGTTTCTCGCAAATAAGTTTGACTCCATCTGCGGCACGCATTCCCATCAATACACTCTTCAACTCCCATGTAAACTTCTTGCTATAATGGGAACACACTTCTTCAAAAGCTACTGTGTACAGCTTCTCCGTGTCTGCAACAGAGAAGCAAATGATAAGATTAGCTTTAGTTGTCAGATGCTCATTGAAACATAGAGTGAAATGTGTCAACTAACAGGACCTGAGGATGTGGTGGGGTCATCCCACCTGATCTTACAGCTGATGCTGTAAAGTGGCACGCTAACCACTACAACACCGTGCCTGCCCGCATGAAAGTACATGATACTCATAAACTTACAGCTTTCTTTCTTTCCATCAGTTCAAGGAGAAAAAAAGCCACAAATCAGATGGAATTTAACACAGACAAGTATGAGGTATTGCACTTTGGGACGACAAACCAGGGTAGGATTTATACGGTGAGCGACAGGGCATTGAGGGCTGTAGTAGATCAGTGGGATCTCGGAATACAGATTCATAATTCCTTGGAAGTAGTGTTGCAGGTAGGTAGGATCATAAAGAGAGCTTTTGGTACACTGGTTTTCATAAATCAGAGCACTGAGTACAGGAGTTGGGATGTCATCTTGAAGTTGTCTTAGACATTGGTGAGGCCTAATTTGGAATATGTATGCAGGTCTGGCCACCTGCCTACAGGAAAGATTATCAATCAGATTGAGAGTGCAGAGAAAATTTACGAGGATGCTGTCAGGACTTGAGAACCTGAGTTTTAGAGAAAGGTTGAATAAATTAGGACTTTATTTCTTGGAGCATAGGAGAATCAAGGGAGATCTGATAGAAGTTCAGTACTGTTGAAAAGTCTTAGGCAGGCACATATATATAGCTCGGGTGGCTAAGACTTTTGCACCGTACCGTAGTAATTTTATGTATTGCACTGTACTCTGCCACAAAAAAAATTCATGACATAGGTGAGTGATGATAAACCTGATTCTGATATGGGTCTCTACTGTGGACTGAGAGTGGGAAGGGGGCAGGGAGAGGGGAATCACGGTTGGGAAGAGGGAGAGGGAGAGGGAAGGGAGCAGGAAGCACAAGAAGCATTCTGTGATGATCAATAAAACCAATTATTTGGAATCAGACGACCTTGCCTGGTGTCTCAGAGTTGGGTGTATCTGACTTGCACTGCACCCGGCCGCTGGCACTCCTTCTCTGCCGCCTGTCCCACACCCTCCAGCCACACTCCAGCCTCGCCATTCCCAACACCTCCTGCTCCCACCAGATTTACAAACGCGCTCTCCACTCCGCGTTGGCAAAACTATGAGGAGTATAGATGGGGTAAATGCAAGCACTGAGGTTGGGTGAGACTAGAACTAGAGGTCACAGGTTAAGGGTGAAAGATGAAATGTTTAGGGGGAACATGAGGGGGAAGTTCTTCACTCAGAGGGTGGTAAGATTGTGGAACGAGCTGCCAGCACAAGTGGTCCGTGCAGGTTCAATGTCAACACTTAAGAGAAATTTGGATAAGGATATGGATGGGAGGGGTATGGAGGGCTATGGTCTGGGTGCAGGTCGATGGGAGTAGGCAGATTCATAGTTTGCCATGGACTAGATGGACAGAAGGGCCTATTTCTGTACTGCCATATTCTCTGACTCTTTCAGCATTAAGGATCTAGATCATCACAACAGGAAAGCAGGCCATTCAGCCCATCTGGTCCATGATGCCCTATTAGCCAACATTCGGCCTATAACCTTCTGAACCTTTCTAATCCTTGTATCTATCCACCTGGCTTTTAAAAATTATTGTACCTGCCTCAATCACTTCCTCTGCCAGCTGATTAACAAGAAAGCTGTCCCTCAAGTTTGGGGTGGTACAGTAGTAGAGCAGTCAATGTAACACTTTACAGTGCCATTGATCTGGATTCAATTCCCGCCGCTGTCTGTAAAGAATTTGTATGTTCTCCTCATGTCTGTATGTCTTTCCTCCAGGCGCTCCGACTTCCTCCCACATTCCAAAGACGTATCGGTTGGTAGGTTAATTTGGTCCTGTGTAATGTTCCTCCTAAGGTATGCACGCACACACACGCACACATCTTTTGCTACAACACACAAAGGAATTCAAACTGCGCACAAAAGATTGTTACCCTCTACCTCGCTGGCACGTTAAGTATATTTCACAATCGTACACAAGCACATTTCGTTTTCCAGTTTTTGATGTGAGCGGTGTTGGCAGCGTGGAGTTTGCGATGATTTGTCCGCAGATTTTAGAACCGGCTTATTTTTGCTGTTTTTATTGAAGAAGTTACTCGGGGCGCACATGTTGCCACTGGGCAAAAATTTGCGCAGCACGAGATTCTGGTCATTACAAATTAGAGGGTCCATTGGTCACCTGGGTGTTATTGGGCAGTGTGGCTTGTTGGGCCACAAGGGCCTGTTACAGTGCGATACCTCTAAATAAATAAACCAGTTCCTCTCACCTTAACCACGTGCCCTCTAGTTCTCGATAACCCCACAACTCCGAGAAAAGACTGAATGTACCACCTGAAGAAGGGTCTCGGCACAAAACAGCAATTGTTTATTAATTTCCTTGGATGCTGCCTGGCCTGCTGAGTTTCTCCAGCATTTTGTATGTACTACTCTGTGTTTGTGCATTTGCCCTATCTATGCCCCCCACGATTTCACACTCAGGTTGAAGGAGCAATATCTTACATTCTTTTCTGGGTAACCTTCAACCTGATGGCAAGAACTTCAATTTTTCAAACCTCCAGAGGTTGCCCCCCTCCTCTCCACCATTTCTGTTTCCCTCTCACCTTAACTCCTGACCTTCCCCTTCCCTTTCTTCCATGCCCTTCTCCACCCCTTTATCTCTGTCACCAATCAACCTCCCTGCTCTACTTCACACCCCTCCCCCCTCCTGGTTTTCCCTTTCGCCTGCCACCTTGTAATTCTTACTCCCTTTCCACCACTTCCTTATTCCCACTCCTCCGCTTCCTTTCCAGTCCTGATGAAGGGTCTTGGCTTGAAACGTCGACTCTTTACTCTTTCCATGGATGCTGCCTGGCCAGCCAAGATCCTACCGCATTTTGCGTGTGTTGCTTTCGATTTCCAGCATCTGCAGACTTTCTCATGTTAGGATTACCTCTCAAGTCCCCCACAATCAAAGGAATACAATGCAAGCTTATCCAACTTCTCCCTATAATTTGGTCCTCCAAGTCCCGGCAGCATCCTTATAAACCTTTTCCCAGTCCATGTGGATGGATTATTGAATGATTTCAAGGGCAGTGGAGTTTTTCCACTTCCTCTTCTCTCAGTTCTGTGGTGCAGACATGGAACAGACCAGTTGGAAGGCTTGAAAGGAAGGGAGGTGGTCCAGGAGCATCAGGACTAGGACTGTCAGACTGGGTAACAGCTTCTTCCCTCAGGCTCTGAGACTAATGAATACCCCGCCACCACTGAGATCTCATCACGAGGACAGTGAGCTGTTTACCTGTGTTCCACACAACGTGCATTTGAATTATATTTTATTAACCTATTTATGGTAATATTCTGTGTTATGTGCTGTGTGATATATGCGTTGTGGGTGCACCATGCTCCAGGGGATCATATCTTTGTTGGTGGCATATAAATCTGAACTTGTGAAAAGCCTCTAGTGGTATTGGTTTCTGAGTCAGAGAAGATAATATTTTATAAGGACAGGAGCTACACATCAAAGTATAATATATTTTCTGCTGTCAAGGTGAATCTGTTTTCAAAAGAGGCTGACCATTTAAGTACACATTGGGCAAATATGGAATTAAAGGCCAAGTGACTGCATCATGGGTCAGTTAGACTACTGTTTCTTGACTGTACCTCTTCCTAGAGATGCTGCCTGGCCTGCTGCGTTCACCAGCAACTTTGATGTATGTTGCTTCAACTGTTTCTCCTTTTACTTTCCTCTTTGGTTATTTGTCCTTTGCTAGAGGAAAAATACAAGCACATAACCACTGACTTTTTGCATCAGACGCAAGATCTGGTGTGCGTTTTGGAATGGATCAACAGGACAAGTCCGGCTAAGGTGGAAATCCAGTACTATATCATTGTAAGGAATGTAAAAAGGAGCAATTATCTGCTGGAGGAACTCAGCAGATCGAACAGGGTCTGTGGGGGGAGAACAGGAGTGGAGAGAGCAAAGGCTGCCCATATTCCCACTCCAAATCCTTCGGTGTGAACCTTTGAGAGAGGCTAAGAGAGGGCAAGGGTGGGAAGGGATAGGTAGAGGGGGAACAACGGAAGTGGGGGACGTGGATAGCGGGGCAGGAGGGGAGATGGGGAGGAAGTGGGGGGGTGGGGAGGCAGGGATGGGGGTGATGGGGATATGGGAAGGGGATGGCAAAGGGGGGAATGGGAAAGGGGGGCTGGGCAAAGGAGGGAATGGGAAAAGGGTGAATGGGAAAAGGGAGTGGAGAGAACAAAGGCTGCTAATATTCCCACTCCAAATCCCTTGGTGTGAACCTTTGAGAGAGGCTGAGAGAGGGCAAGGGTGGGAAGGGACAGGTAGAGGGGGAACAGAGGAAGTAGGGGATGGGGATAGCAGGGGCAGACGTGGGGATGGGGAGGAAGTGGGGGTGGGGAGGCGGGGGTGGGGTGATGGGGATATAGGAAGGGAATAAAGGAGGGGAATGGGAAAGAGGGGGGATGGGAAAGGGGGGGATGGGAAAGGGGGGATGGGAAAGGGGGGATGGGAAAGGGGGGATGGGAAAGGGGGGATGGGAAAGGGGGGGATGGGAAAGGGGGGGGGAAAGGGGGGGATGGGAAAGGGGGGGATGGGAAAGGGGGGGATGGGAAAGGAGGGGATGGGAAAGGAGGGGATGGGAAAGGAGGGGATGGGAAAGGAGGGGATGGGAAAGGAGGGGATGGGAAAGGGGGGATGGGAAAGGGGGGATGGGAAAGGGGGGATGGGAAAGGGGGGATGGGAAAGGGGGGATGGGAAAGGGGGGATGGGAAAGGGGGGATGGGAGTGGAGAGGGGAAAGGCAGATGGGAGGGGAACAGAATGAAGGGACCTTGCTTCGTGAGAGCTGGCCGTAGACAAGTAGCGGCCTTAATTAAATAACTGATAGGCTCTGGGGAAGCACAGGCCAACTCACCCAACAGCAGCCCGTCCATGTCGAAAATAACGTGGGTGACCGACCGGTACAGCGAACATGCTGCGGCCGCCATGTCGCCGATGAGAGTGGGCCGAGCGGCGGAGGCGCGGAGTGAGGGAGGGGAAGGGGGCGTCGGTGCCTCACTCCGCACCGCCGCACACGTCGAATATTTCACTATCAAATCCCCAGGCCGGGAGGTGAAGGTGAGGAATATAACGTGTCCTTCATTAAATATTTAATTCCAACGCTCAGGAACTAAATATTCCGCTCCACAACCGTTTTATTCCGTTTGGCTATTGGTATGCGATGAGATTTCGCTCGGCCATCTCCGGCCGGAGAGGCGGGGCTTAGAACAGTTACGCCTCCAGGTCTTCGTCGGAGGGTGACGTTACGAGACATCGAGCAGTGGGCGGGGCCCGAGCCGGTGACAGGGCAGTGGGCGGGGTTTCAGCGGAGGTCGGGACCAGTAGCAGTGACCTCCAGGTGTACCGAGCGGGAGGCGGGGCTTGGGACAAGGGGCGGAACATGGAGCGTGACGTAAAGGACGAGGGCGGGACCTGGAGTGGAAGGGGCGGGGCCTGTCGGGGGAGCGGGTTTTGTGGAAGGAGCCGAGTTTATTGCGGAAGGTAATCTTTGACAAAGTGAAGACGAAGCTGTGCACGCCCCAGCTGACGCTGCAACTCCTCAGGTAATGCTCCTGCCTCGTAAAAGGCAGCACAGTGACCAAAATTGCTCTATGTTTCTTCTTTTTGCCCTTCTCCCCCTTATTTATTCTCTATTTGTCCTTTCCCTGCCTTCTCTTTATCTGTCAGATGCTAACCGGATTTCATTGGCTTTGTATCTGTACTTGAGCTGCTAAACTGTGTTTCATTGCTCCACAACAATGACAATAAAGATATTCTATTCTATTCTACTTGGCACAATGATAATAAAGTTGAATCTAATTGTTATTGCAAGCTAGTTTTGTCAGCAGTTAGTAATGACTGAAGCAACACCAATATGTTGTACTTTCTAGGAAAACAAATGGTATTGCTTAATTATTACAAGGCTAAGTTAATGTTTGAAATTTGCCAAGTTTTGAGCATTTGATGCTGTCCATTTTAAATATCTTTCCAGTTCTCCATGCTTGGATAGTCTTTGGATGTGAAAAAAAATTCAAAAAAAAATGAAGCAAGCTTGTAGGGCAAGACACAAAAAGCTGGAGGAACTCAGCCCTCAATGGAGGGAAGTGGATAGTTGGGATCCTTAATCGGGACTGGAGAGTAAAATGGGGGTTATCCAGTCTAAAAAAGGATGAGGGGAAGGGGTGGAGTAAGAACTGGTGGCTGATCAGTGGTTCCAGGTGAGGGGCAGAGTGGGAATGATGTAAGAAGCTAGGAGGTGATAAGTGGAAGTTAGAAATAATTGTAGATAATGTAATCTGATAGGAGAAGACAGTGGAATATGGAATAAAGGGATGGAAGTGTAGAGGGGCACCAGAGAGAGAAATGAGTGCTTGATAGGCAGATTGAAAGGATAAGGGAGGGGAAAGAGAAAGAGTAATGGGACCAGTGGGATTGAGGAGTAAAGAGGAGAGTGGTTACTGGAAGTTAAAGAATTCAAGTTCAAATTCATTGTCATTCAACTCTAGACATGTATACTGCCAAATAAAATAATGTTACTCCAGATCAAGGTGTACAACATAGCACATATAATGCACACATAAAGTAATATTATCACAAATAATTTAAATAAAACAATATGGTTCATTAAGGTAGTTATAGCTGGTGTGGGGGGGGGGGTGAAGGCTGTGCGGATAAGCTCCCACTACCTGTTAAATGCTCCCAATAGTGTGTGAAACAAGCAGCCTCTGACCACCAAGTCCAAGGCCTGGCCTTCGCTTGGGGTTTGGCGATTAAACCCAGCAGAACCATTCCTACCGAAGGCAGAGGGGGCAAAGATGGGTTACTGGTATGTTAAGAGCAGTCGCTTCAGGCAGATGGAGCCCATCAGCTGTGGCTGGCAGCTCATCTAGGAGAAGGAAAACTCTGACCTCAATCCTCCGCGGCCTTGCGGCCACACCCACTGGTACGAAAGGCTTCAGGAGTAAACCACGAGGAAAAATCTGGAGCTGGAATCAGTTCTACGTTGAGTTCAACGCTGACTGGAAACTCCCGCGAAGTTGCTGGCGCCAAGCGGTATTGGTCTCTGCCGTCCCTCTGGACTTATCAGCTGGGTGGAGCTAGGGAGCCTGCTACATGGACAACAGCTTGCTCTCCATATCATACTGCCCTGGCTTGCATATCACGTGGACAGCTAGGGTGCAATATCCATGGTTGACCCTGACCAACGGAGGACCTCAGAACTAAAATGTATCCCAGAAGGTTCACATTTAGCATACAGTGCAGTGGCATCACACGTTGTGACGTAGTGTCCTTGCTGGTTTGGGGTCTCGCCCCTCCCGTTGGTGCTGACCTCCAGTGTTTGCCCAGAGGACGACAAGCTGGATTGCATTTGTTTGTAGTCCGCTGCGGACTTGTATTTGCCAACAACATGCATGCATGACTATTGGTTCTATGTTTTAGGCCTTGGCCCTGGCAGGAAACTATTTAGTTTAGCTCTATTCATGTATGGTTAAATGGCAACACTGGACTGTAAATTTTTTGAAAGTGTTGCTTCCTCCAGAATTTTTTTTTTGGTTCTGATGGACCGCTTGAAGCTGAATACAAACATAATTTCAGACTACTTGTATCATGTAGGAGTTTGGAGCAACAAGAGGGAGGGAGAGGAGGAGGAGGGAATGTCGACTCAGACCATGAGAGGCCTGCGTCGGGCATTTTCATGCCTTTCAAGGCGCAGATTGGAAGTGTGTGTGGGGCACCACTCCTCGCACAGACTAGAGCAATGTGTGGTTAAGTGCCTTGCTCAAGGGCACAAAAAAGCTGCCACAGCTGAGGCTCGAACTAGCAACCTTGAGGTAACTAGACGAACGCCTTAACCACTTGGCCACGGGGGGGGGGGGGCGTCATGTGATGACATGGGATTGAGACGTGTAAATCCAGCTCTCCCGTAAAAAATCAGCAAAGTACCGTTTAAACAAAGTAAAGTTAATAAATACTTCCTGAAAACTACTTATAAATTTCGTAAGACTACTCTACGATATGCCTCGTAAACCGCAACAGAAGAAGTCTGTTGTTGTGAAGTCGCCGCGAGATGGGAAGGGAAAAGGGCCTACTGCAGCGATGGAGCCTCGGATTCAGGTTGGATCTCCTTCGGAGGAGACGTATTTTATCTCTGGCGTAGAAGAATGGGGAGCAATGGCAGTGGTAGCGGCCTCTCGGAAGAAGATGCCAGAATTGCGCATGCGCAATCAAGTACGCATGTGCAAATCGACACAACTTAAACTACAAGAACCAACGGCCACTGCAACTGAAAGTGACTCAGAGTCAGAATTGGATATCGCAGAGAATACAGATGAAGAAGAGGAGGAAGAACTGGAAGAGACTGGAAGTAAAGGAGACGACGGAGACATAAGAGAGGCTTTATTGCAATTAACGGCTGAACTAAGAAAATTAAGAACAGAGCTTAGAGACGTGAAGATGTGCTATGATAAAGCTATGAAAAGACAGGATAAAATGGATAAGAAACTTCAGAAGATAGAAAGAACAATGGAGCATATTAACGATAGAGTGGGAAAAACAGAAAATGATGTGCTCGTCTGGAACACGGAAAGAAATCGACTCTTGGAGAAAGTGGATGCATTGGAAAATTTTAGTAAGCGTAATAATATTAAAATTGTTGGTCTTAAAGAAGGTATAGAGGGAGATAATCCAATAAATTTTTTTTCAAAGATGGATCCCGAGAACCTTGCAAATGAAAGAGAAAGACCGATCAATTGAAATTGAGCGGGTACATAGAGCTCTAAGACCAAAACCACAAGATGACCAATATCCACGATCAATTTTAATAAAATTCTTAAGATTTCCAGACAAAGAAAGGATTCTACAGGCAGCTGCCCAAGCTGCCAAGAAGAGAAAAGGGCCACTGATGATAGAAGGGAAGAAAATTTTTTTTTACCCTGACATAAGTCATGAACTTTTGAAGAAAAGGAAGAAATTTAATCCAGTGAAAAAAGCCCTATGGGATCACGGTTATCAATTTATATTGCATTATCCTGCAACCTTAAAATTTTTTTGCCTGGTGGAGAAAAAAGATTCTTTGACGATTACCGGAAAGTGAAGGAGTTTGTGCGAGATTCTTTGAATATTAACCAGATACAAGAAGAAACCCAGGGGAGCGAGATGGATTGAAGATGAAGACTGGATCAAGGATTAGGCCTGTTGGATTTTTAGGCAGATGAATAGATAAATATATTATTAATTATATGAGGGAGGGGAAAGAAAGGTTAAAATTTGAGGAATATTAGCTGGGAATAATGGCATTTTTTATATATATACAATTTTTTGTTACAGGGGAGCTGGAAGAAACACTGTCCAATCGCTACGTTATTCATGTGTGCAAGCGTGGCAATAGCCATGACCCGCACAATGAAGGGGGGTAGTGTTGTGTATCTTTTCATTCACAACATTAGTGGGGGGGGTATTTTGTTTTTTCTTTTCTTGTATCTTATCTATCTTTTTTTTCTTTTTTTGCCTGGATGATTGGGAGGGAAACACATAGCAACATGGTGAAGTTCAAAGAGATTCCCCAGGGAACTATGAGAGTTGAGAAGCTAAGTAATGTTTTAGATTTTAAGAGATAAATATGAAACATTTTTGAATATTTGGAGCCTTTATTTACAGCTCCGATGATAAAGATCTTGGTTCCTTGGGGAAAGTAACAAATATATATTAAATTTATTTTTAATCCCATGGAGCATGTGCAAACCTTCCAATATTCAGCGGTTCTTTTTTTTCTTTTTTTCTTTTCTCTTTAGGTAGAAGTATATATCGGAGGGGGGAGGGTAGATATTATTTTCTCATGTATTTACTTTGAAAACTCAATAAAAATTATATTTAAAAAAAAAACCACTTGGCCACGTGCCCAACACAAGAAACAAGAAATTAACTTTTATTTAATATAATGTGTTTATTTGCATAATGGTGCTGAGTCTTTGCAATAGTTTAACTAAGCTAAAAACGTTGTGATGATTTGTGTTTGTACTTGGTGTCTGAGGATTCTCGCTTAAGTGTCCAACAATAATCAGCGAGCAGTGATGGATTCTAGTTGCCGTGATACTGCTTCCCCATGACCACAATGTCCTGGTGAAACCTTTCACCATTCTCGTCACTGACAGCGCCAAGATTGGCAGCGGAGAAGTCTACGTAGGAATGCAGAAAATGAGTTTTTAGTTGCATGTTGCACTTCATGGTTTTTGTATGCTTGAAGCATCTTGTCAACCAGCTGCAGATATTTTTGGTGCTCTGTGATTGTCAAGAAAATTGTCATCCTTGAATGCCTTCCATGCGATTTTCTCCTGTCCCACTAGATGTTCTTCGAATTGCCTGTCGTTGATGGCCTGTTTGATTTGTGGACCAACAGATATGCTTTCCTTAATCTTGGCATCAGTTATCTAACTTGAATTATGAATTGAAATAACAAATATACGCAATTTCAAAAAGAATGGCGTGTGATAGGATCAGCAGCCCAAAAATTGATAAGATACACCTTAAAGTATTCAGGAAGCAAAATGTTGGTTGTCCAGGGGAACTGAACTTAAATAGTGAAACAAAACATCGTTGTTTGCACTATCCATGCTCTGATTTTTCTCCCAAATTCCAAAGACATACGGTTAGGGTTTGTGAATTGTGTGCAGGTTATGTTGGCGCTAAGGCGTGCTGACTCTTACGGCCTGCTCCCTGCATTATCGGTCGTTTATGCAAAGCAATGCATTTCACTGTATGTTTTGATGTATGTGCGATAAACAAAGCTAATCTTTCTTTCTAATTTTTTTAATCAGGTTGTAGATTATTCAGGTGGAATATGAAGTGCCATTCCTCTGGTTTGCCTTTAGTCATAAAGGAGGTTGCAGACAGACATGTCAGTGTGGGAATGGGAAGGGGAATTGAAATGGTTGGCCACCCGGAGATCCCAGCTGGTGTGGTGGATGGAGTGAAGGTGTTAGACCAGGGGTTGCCAAACTGGGGTCCACGGACCCCTCAGTTAATGGTAGGGGTCATTGGCATTTAAAAAAAAGTTGGGAACCCCTATGCTAGGTGAAGCAATCTGAAATTTGGTTCAGATGAAGAGTCTAGACTCAACTTGTTGACAGTCTACTTCCCTCCACTGATCAAAGTTTGAAGTACATTTATCATCAAAGTATGTATACTTTATACAGCTTTGAGATTTGTCTCTTTTCCACTACCCCACCACCAACACCATGGAACTGGTGTCTAACTCTCAGTGGTGTACAGCTATATGCATGTGCAGAGAACAGGAAAATATAGCCCCATAAGAAATGGCATAAAGGATGTAATTAAGCAAAGAGGTTCTAGAAAAGATTCATAAGGATGTTGCCAGGATTGGAGGGTTTGAGATGGAAGGAGAGACTGGGTAGGCTGTGGCTGTTTTCCCCGAAGCATGGGAGCTGAAGGGTGACCTCTAAGGTTTAGAAAGTCTTGTGAGGCACAAATAAGATTGCACACCAAAGTGTATTTTTAAAAAAACAGTGAGGGTCATGGACAGCAACACGTGCAAAATGCTGGAGGATCTCAGCAGGCTGGGCAGCCTCCATGAAAAAGAGTACAGATGACATTTCCAGCATTCAGCAAGACTAGAGGGGGAGAAAAATGATTTAAAAGGTGGGGGGCGGGAGGCAGAAACACAAGGTGATAGGAGATGGGGAAGGAGTGAAGTAAAGAGCCGGGAAGTTGATTGGTGAAAGAGATACAGGGCTGGAGAAATGGGAATCTGATGGGTGAGGATAGGAGGCCATGGAAGAAAGAAAAGGGAGGAGTACCGGAGGGAGGCGATGGGCAGGCAAGGAGATAGGGTGAGAGAGGGAAAAGGGGATGGGGAATGATGAAGTGGGGACCTGGGGGAGGGGGGGGGGAGCATTACCGGAGCAACGAGAAATCAATGTTCATGCCTTCAGGTTGGAGGCTCCCCAGACAAACGTAAGGTGTTGTTCCTCTAACCTGGGTGAGGTCTCATCGCGACAGTGAAGGAGGCCGTGCATAGACGTTTCGGAATGGGCATGGGGCATGGACAGGGTGGATGCACGTACACTGTTTCCAAGGGAAGGGGAGCAGAATAATAGAGAGCATGGAGTTAACGCGAGAGAGGGAAGATTTTTGGGACTTGAGTAACTTCACAGTGGGAGCTGGAGGTCATGGGTTAAGGGTGAAAGGGAAAACGTTTAAAAGGGACAGGTGGGGGATCTTCACTCAGAGGGTGGTGAGAGTGGTGAGCGGGCTACCAGCACAAATGGTGCATGCGGGTTCGAGTCCAACATTTAAGAGAAGTATGTGGATGGGAGGGGCGTGGAAGGATGTTGTGCGGGTACCAGTTGTTGGGACGAGACAAGTCAATTGTTTGGCACAATGATAAGCCGAAGGCTTTGTTTTTGTGCTGTGGTGTGCTATGACTATGACTACAGGTGGGAACAATTCCATAATGTAAAAGATATTTGGGCAGGTACACAATTGGGTGGTGGGGTGGAAATGTGTCTCTACCAGAGGAGGTGTGAGGTGCTCCTTCTCCCCCCCCCCCCCCCACTAGCCTACAGGTCACCTTTGGGCAAGGTGTAGCACCTGCTTAGCCCCCCCACCCCAATCAGGGTCACGTGAAGCCACGGGAGCAGTTGCTGGATGGTCGTATGAGCAGCTGAGGCATATCACAAGTCCTGGTTATGGGACCACTGATGCCAGGCAGACAATCTCTGAAGAGTATTCATAAGGTGTGTTGGCACGTGGCCAAGTGGTTAAGGCATTAGTCTAGTGATCTGAAGGTCGCTAGTTCGAGCCTTGGCTGAGGCAGCGTGTTGTGTCCTTGAGCAAGGCACTTAACCACACATTGCTCTGCGACGACACCAGTGCCAAGCTGTATGGGTCCTAATGCCCTTCCCTTGGACAACGTCGGTGGTGTGGAGAGCGGAGACTTGCAGCATGGGCAACTGCTGGTCTTCCATCCAACCTTGCCCAGGCCTGCGCCCTGGAAACCTTCCAAGGTGCAAATCCATGGTCTCATGAGACTAACGGATGCCTATAATTCATAAGGTCACCTGAGGTCATCTGTCTTGTAAAGACACTGCCCAGAAGAAGGTAATGGCAAACCACTTCTGTTGAAAAAATTTGCCAAAAACAATCATGGAAAGAGCATGATCATCCACGTCATCAATACAATACAATGGTGATGATGAAAAGGTTATGGGTCAAATGAAGTGAAATGTGCTGGGTCAGAAATATGCCTTGGTGAGCATGGATGACAGACCTAAAGGCATGTTCTGCGCTTTACATTGCTTTGACATTTTGTCTTTGTTTCGTCATTGGAAGTGTTCCTTTTGCCTTTGTTGGAGTCAGATGATGTAAGAGGCTAGAAATGCCGAATTCATTCTAATCTTGCTGATTCAAATTTCATTATTTTACTTTTAGCAACATGAATATTCTGGTGGTGTTCCTCCTGCTTCAGTGGGCCAAAGGAAATCTCAGCCAAAGTGCAAACCGGCGACCAAACTACGTTATTTTAATGGCAGACGATCTCGGTATCGGAGACTTGGGATGTTACGGAAACACCACTCTCAGGTTCAAAGTTCACTGTGTGTGCCTCTGTTTGACCATAAGACATAGCAACAGAATTAGGCCATTTGGCCCATCGAGTCTGCTCTGCATTTCAAAATAGCTGATGCATTTTCACTCTCAGCCCCAATCTCCTGTCTTCTCCTCGTATGCCTTAATGCTCTGGCTAATCGAGAATCTATCAACCTCTGTCTTAAATATACAAAATGACTTGACCTTCACAGCCACATGTGGCAACAAATTCCACAGATTCACCAGCCCCGGCTAAAGAAATTCTGTGTGTGTGTGTGTGTGTGTGTGTGTGTGTGTGTGTGTGTGTGTGTGTGGTACAGCAATCCCCCGATTTAACCTTAGCCTCATCACAGGACTATTTACAATGACCAATTAGCCCAACAACTGGTGCGTCTTTGGACTGTGGGAGGAAACCAGAGCACCCGGAGGAAACCCATGCAGTCACAGGGAGAAGTCGTATACGGTGGCAGGAAATGAGCCCAGGACGCCTGTACTGTAAGGCGTTGCCCTGACCACGACGCTGCCGTGCTGTGTGTGCATGCGTTTGTGATTTTGCATGTGTTGCTCTATATGTGTACGCACATACTCTGTGCACATGTGTCTCTGTATATCCCATCACCTCGTTCTGTCTCCACCCCACCTCAGTAATGTGTGTTGCTCTCAATGTATGTGTGAATCTGCGTCTTTGGACGTGTGTGCTTGTGGAAGTGTCACTCTGTCTCTGTGCACCTGTCTATGTCTCGATGACGTCTTCACTGTGATTTTTAAGTCGGTGTTTGTTATTTCTGTTCATCATCAAGTCAAATTTATTGTCACGAGGACTCACTTTCAAGGACTTCCTCTCATGTTCTTGATGCTTATTGCTTATTTATTATGATTATTTTTCTTTATGTAGTTGCAATTTTTTTGGCCATTCTGTTGGTTGTGGTCTTTCATTGATTCTATTGTGTTTCTTCTATTTACTGTGATTGTCCACAAGAAAATGAATCTCGGTTGTATACAGTGATATATGTATTTTAAACTTGAACTTCGAAGTATGGTGAGGTATGGGTAATTGAAAACATTTCCAGCAGCATCACAGGCACCGAGGGACTGACAACACAGAATATGCATTACACGTGCCAATGGAGAGAGGGAGAGACTACTCTCTATAGTTATATCACATCTCTGTGCTGTCTACTTCATATTCGGCGCCTTAACGATGCCATTGCCTTCCGAGGTGGAAAGATTGTGGATTTCAGAAATGCTATTGGAAGAGCCTAGGGCAGCACTGTAGCATACTGGTTAGCACAGCATTTTACAGGACAGGTGACCCGGGTTCAATTCCCGCCACTGTCTGTAAGGTGACCACATGGGTTTCCTCCGGGTGCTGGGGTTTCCTCCCACAGTCCAGTTAGTATGTTAATTGGTCGTTATAAATTGTCCCCTGATTAGGCGAGGATGAAATCGGGGGATTGCTGGGCAGCGTGGCTCAAAGGGCTAGAAGGGTCTATTCCGTACTGTATCTCGATAAATAAGTAAAATGTTACCTGAGTGCACATTACCTTGTGGCCATTATGTCCTGGAGATAAGAAGGAGATAAAAGGAGATCTTCCTTGAAGGATTTAAATATGGTTAAATTAAGCACAGAGACAGGCCCTTCCATGCTGACCATAAGGTACTTCCACTCTTGCTCCAATTCTGTTTTATTCTTCTGAGACTTGCATCAACACCCCTCCCCCACTCCTGTCCCCTCCCAGCTCCCAGGATCCTACTGGGGCAGTTTACATGAATTAACCTGCTAATCTGCCCATCACTGGGCTTGGGTGGAAATCGGGCCTTGGCAACGTGGGAGGAGTCTGGAGTACCCACTCAGTCATGGGGAGATCGTGCAAACTCCTTATAGACAGTGGCGGGAGTTGAACTCTACTGTAAAGAGTTGCACTGACCCTCCAGGCCATGCTCTCTTCCGGCTACTACCATCAGGAAGGGGGTACAGGAGCCTTGGGTCCCACACCACCAGGTTCTGGAACAGTTATTACTCTACACTATCAGACTCCTGAGCCAACGTGGAAAACTTTACTCACCTCAACACTGAACTGACTCCTCAACCTATAGACTCATTATCAAGGACTCTGCAGCTCTTGTTCTCAGTATTTTTTTTATTATTTGTATGATGATTTGTCTTCCTATGGTGCAGGAGTTCCCAAACTTTTTTTTTAATGTCATGGACCCCTACTATTAACTAAGAGGTCTGTGGACCCCAGGTTGGGAACCCCTGCCAGAGAGGGCTGTTTCCTGTAGTGGGAGAGACGAGGACCACAGGGCACAGCCTCAGAACAGAGATTCAAGATTCAAAAAACTTTATTGTCATTCGAACCATACATCAGCTCTGCAGGGCAGAATGAGACAGCGTTTCCCAGGGGCAGTGCAATCATAACATAACAAACGCAACACTAAATAATAAACATAACAATAAATAGTAAAACACAACCGCCACATGTCAGTTAAAATCAGTTATAAGTGTCCAGTGCAAGTTAAAAGTGTCCAAAGCAGAGTCAGGTAGAGCAGCTATTTAGCAGTCTGACTGCCTGTGGGAGGAAGATGTTTAGTAGCCTTGTGATTTTAGTTTTGATGCTCCTGTAACGTTTGCCTGATGGCAGAAGAACAAACAGTTCATGGAGAGGGTGTAAGGGGTCTTTAATGATGTACCATGTCTTCTGGAGGCATCGACTCTGAAAGAGGTCTTGGACAGAAGGTAGGGAGACCCCAATAACCTTCTCTGCTCCCCTAACCACTCTCTGCAAGGCTTTTTTGTCGACAGCACTGCAGCTGGAGCTGCAGAGGAATGTCCCTTTACAGCACAGATGAGGAGGAATTTCTTTAGTCAGAGGGTGGAACTCATTGCCACAGGCGGCTGTGGAGGCCAAGTCATTGGATATATTTAAAACGGTGGTTGATGGGTTCTTAATTAGTAAGAGCATGAAAAGTTAGCGGGAGAAGGCAGGGGAACGCGATTGACAGGGATAATGTATCAGCTATGATTCAATACGACAAATGGCTTAATTCTGCTCCTGTGTCTTATGATCTTTTGCATTGGTTGTTTGTTCGTCTTTCTGTATGGCTTTTCATAAATTCTATTGTATTTCTTTATTGTCCAGTAAATAACTGCAAGAAAATGAGTCTCAAGGTCGAATATGGTGACATATACTCAGTGGTCACTTCATTAGATGCACTGAACACCTGTTCATTAATGCAAATGTCAGCCAATCATGTGGCAGCAACTCAATGCATAAAAGCATGCAGACATGGTCAAGAGGTTCGGACTAGACATCAGAATGGGGAGCAAATGTGATCTGAGTGACTTTGACCATGGGATGATTGCTGGTGCCAAATGGGGTGGTTTGAGTATCTCAGAAACTGCTGATCTCCTGGAACTTCCATACACAACAGTCTCTAGAGTTTACAGAGAATGGTGCAAAAAAAAACTGAAAAAAAGCATTAAAAAAGACTTCCGTTTAGTTAGTGGCAGATCTGTGGGCAAAAAATGCCTTGTTAATGAGAGAGATAAGAGGAGAATTGCCGGACTGGTTGAAGCTGACTAGAAGATGATAATAACTCAAATAACCACACTTTATAACAGCGATGTGTTGAAGAGCATCTCTGAATGCACAACACGTTGCATCTTGGAGTGGACGGGCTGCAGCAGCAGAGGACCACACCAGATTACACTTCTGTTCCTAACAAAGTGGTCACTCAGTGTTTGGTGATGGATACATACATATTAAATTCACTTTGATTTTTTACTTTTCTCCCTTGAAGAGCTGGCTGCTGAGATCATAGACGCAGGCTAAATGATAGCAGCTACAACAAGCAACAGTTGCAGTCAAACTGACTCCGAGTGCTCGGCCACATTGTTCCGTCAAACTCATGCTGAGAATGCAAACTCTAGGCGGCTTTTACAAGCAACATTAGGCTAGCTGTAATGCTATTTTAATGCTGTTCTAATGTTGTGAAGATGTTTCCCGTGTCAGAGGTGTCCTAACCATTCCAGTTAAAGGTACATGTTTCAGACCTTTCAGGCGGCTTGAGACTGCAAGTAACTTGTGTTGGTCATATTGGTTTTACCTTCCCTTTCGCACAGCCAACCTGATGAATTGGGTCTTTTTTGTCACGTGTCCTGAGGTACAGTGAGAAACTTTGTTTTGCATGGCAACAGATAGATTAACAGTGCATTTGTTTAGTACAAGGGAAAACTAACAGAATACAGAAAAGAGAGACGAGTACGACACTGAAACAGGACCTTTGTCCCATCTAGTCTGTGCTGAACCATTTTAACTGCCTACCCTCATCAACATATACCAGGACCATAGCCCTCCATACCTCTACCATCCATGTACCTGTTCAAACTTCTCTTAAAATGTTGAAATCAAGCTCACATGCACCACTTACGCTGGCAGCTCATTCCACACTCTTGTGACCCTCTGAGTGAAGAAGTTTCCCCTCATGTTCCCCTTATACTTTTCGCTTTTCACCCTTAACCCATGACCTCTAGTTGTAGTCCCACCCAAGCTCAGTGGAAGAAGCCTGCTTGCATTTACCCTAACTGTACCCCTCATAATTTTGTATCAAATCTCCTCTCAGTCTTCTATGTTCTAAGGAATTAAGTCCGAATCTTCTCAATGTTAACTAGGCTGGGTTACTTTGAACAGAATTCAGTTCCAACATGTCAGACTATGGCTTCCTTTTGGGCCAAGATGAAGCCACCTTCATGCTGGAGACACAATGCCTTGTATTCTGTCTGGGTATCCTCCAACCTGATGACATGAGTATCAATTTCTCCTTCCAATTTAAAAAAAAGTCCCTCCCCCTTCCCTCTTCTATTCCCCACTCTGGTGTCTTGCCTCTTCTCACCTGCCTGTTATCTCTCCCTGGGTCCCCTCTTCCTTCCTTTTCCCCTAGGATCCATTTTCCTCTCCCATCAGATTCCTTCCTCTCCAGCCCTTTACCTTTCCCACCCACCTGGCTTCAACTACCACCTTCTAAATATCCTCCTTTTCCTCCCCCCCCCCCCACCTTTTTATTCTGGCATCTTCCCCCTTCCTTTCCAGTCCCAGAGAAGGGTCTTGGCCCAAAACGTTGACTGTTTATTCATTTCCATAGATGCTGCCTGATCTACTGAGTTCCTCCAGCATTTTGTGTGCGTTCCTGTGGACAGAGAACAGTCTGTGGATTCCATCTGAAGAGACCTGAAAAATTAGATGGTGCAATTTGTATTTATTTATTTGTTTTTTATTTTTTTAATCTGAGTTGGTAAGAACAGAATTCACCACCCATTCTCAATTGCTGTAGAGAAGGTGCCTTTTTAATCTGTTGTTTCCTTTCTAGGGAGCTCTCATAGAGGTTTTGGCAAATGAATTCTAGGATTTAGAACCAATAACCATATAACCATATAACAATTATAGCACAGAAACAGGTCATCTCAGCCCTTCTAGTCCATGCCGAACTCTCACTCTCACCTAGTCCCACCGACCTGCACTCAGCCCATAACCCTCCATTCCTTTCCTGTCCATATATCTAACCAATTTAACTTTAAATGACAACATCGAATCTGCCTCAACCACTTCTTCTGGAAGTGTGTTCTACACAGCTACCACCCTCTGTGTAATAAAGTTCCCCCTATGTTACCCCTAAACTTCTGCCCTTTAACTCTCAACTCATGTCCTCTTGTTTGAATCTCCCCCACTCTCAATGGAAAAAGCCTATCCACATCAACTCTATCTATTCTCTCTCATAATTTTAAATCCACCCTCAACCTTCTACACTCCAAAGAATAAAGACCTAACTTGTTCAACCTTTCTCTGTAACTTAGGAGATGAAACCCAGGCAACATTTTAGTAAATCTCCTCTGTACTCCCTCAATTTTATTGACATCTTTCCTATAATTCAGTGACCAGAACTGCACACAATACTCCAAATTTGGCCTCACCAATGCCTTATACAAATTCAACATTACATCCCAACTCCTATACTCAATGCTCTGATTTATAAAGGCCAGCATACCAAAAGCTTTCTTCACCACCCTATCCACATGAGATTTCACCTTCAGGGAACTATGCACCATCATTCCTAGATCCCTCTATTCTACTGCATTCTTCGATGCCCTACCATTTACCATGTATGCCCCATTTTGATTAGTCCTACCAAAATGTAGCACCTCACATTAATCAGCATTAAACTCCATCTGCCATCTTTCAGCCCACTCTTCTAACTGGCCTAAATCTCTCTGCAAGCTTTGAAAACCTACTTCATTATCCACATCTCCACCTATCTTAGTATCATCTGCATACTTACTAATCCAATTTACCACCCCATCATCCAGATCATTAATATATCTGACAAACAACATTGGACCCAGTACAGATCCCTGAGGCACACCTCTAGTCACCAGCCTCCAATCTGACACACAGTTATCCACCACTACTCTCTGGCGTCTCCCATCGAGCCACTGCTGAATCCATTTTACAACTTCGATATTAATGCCTAACGATTGAACCTTCCTAACTAACCTTCTGTTGAACCTTGTCAAAGGCCTTACTGAAGTCCATATAGACAACATCCACCGCTTTACCCTTGTCAACTTTCCTAGTAACCTCATCAAAAAATTCAATAAGGTTTGTCAAACATGACCTTCCACACACAAATCCATGTTGACTGGTCCTAATCAGACCCTGTCTATCCAGATAATTATATATACCATCTCTAAGAATACTTTCCATTAATTTACCCACCACTGACGTCAAACTCACAGGCCGATAATTGCTAGGTTTATTCTTGGAACCGTTTTTAAACAATGGAACAACATGAGCAATACGCCAATCCTCCGGCACCATCCCCGTTTCTAATGACATTTGAAATATTTCTGTCAGAGCCCCTGCTATTTCCACATTGACTTCCCTCAAGGTCCTAGGGAATATCTTGTCCGGACCCGGAGACTTATCCACTTTTATATTCCTTAAAAGCACCAGTACTTCCTCTTCTTTAATCATCATGCTTTCCATAACTACCCTTCTTGTTTCCTTTACCTTACACAATTCAATATCCTTCTCCTTAGTGAATACCAAAGAGAAGAAATTGTTCAAAATCTCCCCCATCTCTTTTGGCTCTGCACATAGCCATCCACTCTGATTCTCTAAGGGACCAATTTTATCCCTCACTATGCTTTTGCTATTAATATAACTGTAGCAACCCTTTGGATTTATTTTTACCTTACTTGCCAAAGCAGCCTCGTATCTTCTTTTAGCTTTTCTAATTTCTTTCTTAAGATTCTCTTTACATTCTTTATATTGCTCGAGCACCTCATTTACTCCAAGATGCCTATATTTATTGTAGATCCCTCTCTTTTTCCGAACCAAGTTTCCAATATCCCTTGGAAAACCATGGCTCTCTCAAACTTTTAACCTTTCCTTTCAACCTAACAGAAACATAACAATCCTGTACCCTCAAAATTTCACTTTTAAATGACCTTCGTTTCTCTATTACATCCCTCCCATAAAACAAATTGTCCCAATCCGCTCCCCTAAATCCTTTTGCATCTCCTCAAAGTTAACCTTTCTCCAATCAAATATCTCAACCCTGGGTCCAGTCCTATCCTTCTCCATAATTATATTGAAACTAATGGTATTGTGATCACTGGACCTGAAGTGCTCTCCAACACATACCTCCGTCACCTGCCCTATCTCATTCCCTAACAGGAGATCCAACACTGCCCCTTCTCTGGTTGGTACCTCTAAGTATTGCTGCAAAAAACTATCTTGCACACATTTGACAAACTCCAAACCATCCAGCCCTTTTACAGAATGGGCTTCCCGGTCAATGTGTGGAAAATTAAAATCTCCCACAATCACAACCTTGTGCTTACTACAAATGTCTACTATCTCCTTACAAATTTGCTCCTCCAATTCTTGCTCCCCATTAGGTGGTCTATAATACACCCCTGTAAGCATCACTACACCTTTCCCATTCCTCAATTCCACCCAAATAGCCTCCCTAGACGAGTCCACTAATCTATCCTGCCAGAGCACCGCTGTTATATTTTCTCTGACAAGCAATGCAACACCTCCCCTTCTTGCCCCTCCGATTCTATCACACCTGAAGCAACGACATCCAGGAATATTTAGTTGCCAATCACACCCCTCCTGCAACCATGTTTCACTAATAGCTACAACATCATATTTCCAGGTATCAATCCATGTGCTAAGCTCACCCACCTTTCCTACAATGCTGCTAGCATTAAAATAGATGCATTTAAGAAACTCTCCACCCCTTACTCTCTGTTTATCATTAATGGAGCAAACAACTTTGTTATCTATTTTTTCCTCCTCCCCTACATCTTCGGTCTGAGTGCTCGCGATCTCTGTCCCCTGCCTATCCTCCCTCGCACACTGTCTACTAGCTTTCTCTATTTGTGAACTAACCACCTCTCTGCTAGTCTCTTCAATTTGATTCCCACCCCCCAACCATTCTAGTTTAAAGTCACCTCAGTTGCCTTCGCAAATATCCCCGCCAGGATATTGGTCCCCCTTGGATTCAAGTGCAACCCGTCCTTTTCGTACAGGTCACACCTGCGCCAAAAGAGGTCCCAATGATACAAAAACTTGAATCCCTGCCCCCTGCTCCAATCCCTCAGCCACGCATTTATCCTCCACCTCATTGTATTCCTACTCTCACTGTCACATGGCACAGGCAGTAATCCCGAGATTACTACCTGTGCGGTCCTTCTTCTCAACTCCCTTCCTAACTCCCTATATTCTCCTTTCAGGACCTCTTCCCTTTTCCTACCTATGTCATTGGTGCCGTGACCTCTGGCTCCTCTCCCTCCCACTTCAGGATATCTTGGACGCGATCAGAAATATCCCAGACCCTGGTACCAGGGAGGCAAACTACCATCCGGGTCTCTGGACTGCATCCACAGAATCGCCTATCTGAGCCCCTAACTATCAAGTCCCCTATTACTACTACCCTCCTCTTCCTTTCCCTATCCTTCTGAGCTACAGGGTCAGACTCTGTGCCGGAGGCACGGCCACTGTCGCTTCCCCCGGGTAAGCTGTCCCCACCAGCAGTACTCAAACAGGAGTACTTATTGTCAAGGGGCACAGCCACTGGGGTACTCTCTAGTACCTGACCCTTCCCCCTCCTAACCGTGACCCACTTGTCTGCCTCCTGTGGCCCCGGTGTCAGCACCTGCCTGTAACTCCTCTCTATCAACTCCTCACTCTCCCTGACCAGATGAAGGTCATCGAGCTGCAGCTCCAGTTCCCTAACACAGTCCATTAGGAGCTGCATCTCAGCGCACCTGGCGCATTTATGGACGTCCGGGAGGCTGGGAGACTCCAGGACCTCCCACATCCGACACCGAGAACAACAAGCTGCCCTCACACTCATACTTCCTCCCCATTTCCTCAAATAACAGGAAAAAATGTAAGCCAAACCTACTTTGCCTCACCCGTTTCTGCCTAAGCCCGTTGAGCCAAAGCCCTGAGGCCTTCACTCTGCTCCCGGCTCACTCTGCAGCCCGCAAACGACGCTGCCCGCTGTATAAGGCTGTGTACCTTTTAAATCTTCCCGCTTCACTTCCTGACATCACACACCTGCGCAGTCCAGCCTCTCTGAACTCTGATGAGAAAAAAAAACGAAAAATTCAAAATGGCTTCCGCCGTTCTCCCGCTCTGACTCTCAGACTTCCTTCTCCGAATAATAATGAAGGGAAGGCGTTGCATGAGGAAAAATGTCTTTAGCCAGCGGCTGGAAAATCTATAGAATTCACTGCCACAGTCAACTATGGTTGACCAAGCCGCTCATCATTCTGCGCCGTGTTGTATGATGCATTTTCTTTTTACAGAAGTGGTTTGCCATTGCCTTCTGGGCAGTGCCTTTACATGATGGATGAGCACCTTACTTCTCCTTTAGTAGAGATGTATCCCCACCTCGCCACCCAGAAGTCACAAGGTATTTTTAAAGTGGAGGTTGATGGGTTCTTGATTAGTAAGGATATAAAAATAACATTACGGGGAGAGGGCAGGAGAATGGGGTTGAGAGGGCTAATAAATCTACCATGATGGAATAGCGGAGAAGACTCGATGGGCCGAATGGTTTAATTCTGCTCCTGTAGGCACTCCCATGCATCTGTAGTTCCTGTCTTGGTGGCAGACAGCAACAATGTGAGCATTTGAAAGATGCTGTTGTTGTCTTGACCTAAAACGTTGACAATTCCTTCCTCCCCCACAGGTGCTGCTTAACTTGCCAAATTCCGCCAGCAATACAGCATGAATATAGGCTTTGTCTTATCTATCCATGTCGACCACACTATCTACCCAGCTAATCCAAACTTTGCGTCTTCAGCCCATGTCCTTTAAGCTCTCCCCTTTGTGTACCTCTGCTTCGTTTTGGACTCTTCCAGACTAGGGAAAAGACTGTTACCATCTTCCTTACCTATGCCCCAATCACTTCTTCTGGTTGCTTGTTCCACGTTAGCATAATGGTTATTAGCATAACACTTTAGTAGCAGCGACCCGGGTTGAATTCACACCACTGCCTTTAAGGAGTGTGTGCGTTCTCCCTGAGGCACCACAGCATTCACCTGTGTGCTTCCGTTTCCTCCCACGGTCATAGGACGTACCAGTTGGTAGGTTAGTTGATCATTGTAAATTGCCCCATGATTAGTCTAGGGTTAAATTGGGAGCTGCTGAGTGATTTCTTAAATGCACTGTATTTCAATAAAAATATATATAAGACCAGGAGACAAAGGAGCAGAAGTCGGCCATTCGGCCCATCGAGTCTGCTCCTCCATTTTATCATGAGCTGATCCATTCTCCCATTTAGTCCCACTCCCCCGCCTTCTCACCATAACCTTTGATGCCCTGGCTACTCAGATACCTATCAATCTCTGCTTTAAATACACCCAATGACTTGGCCTCCACTGCTGTCCGTGGCAACAAATTCCATAGATTCGCCGCCCCGTGGCTAAAAAAATCTCTTCGCATTTCTGTTCTGAATGGGCGCCCTTCAATCCTTAAGTCATGCCCTCTCGTACTAGACTCCCCCATCATGGGAAACAATTTTGCCACATCCACTCTGTCCATGCTTTTCAACATTCAAAATGTTTTTATGAGGTCTCCCCTCATTCTTCTAAACTCCAAGGAGTACAGTCCAAGAGCGGACAAACGTTCCTCATATGTTAACCCTCTCATTCCCAGAATCATTCTACTGAATCTTCTCTGAATCCTCTCCAACATCAGCACATCCTTTCTTAAATAAGGAGACCAAAACTGTCCACAGTACTCCAAGTGAGGTCTCACCAGCACCTTATAGAGCCTCAACATCACATCCCTGCTCCTATACTCTATTCCTCTAGAAATGAATGCCAACACTGCATTCGCATTCTTCACCACCGACTCAACTTGGAGGTTAACTTTAAGGGTATCCTGCACGAGGACTCCCAAGTCCCGTTGCATCTCAGAACTTTGAATTCTCTCCCCATTTAAATAATAGTCTGCCTGTTTATTTTTTCTACCAAAGTGCATAACCATACACTTTCCAACATTGTATTTCATTTGCCACTTCTCTGCCCATTCTCCCAATCTATCCAAGTCTCTCTGCAGACTCTCTGTTTCCTCAGCACTTCCGGCCCCTCCACCTATCTTCGTATCATCAGCAAACTTAGCCACAAAGTCATCTATTCCATAATCCAAATCGTTGATGTGCAACATAAAAAGAAGCGGCCCCAACACAGACCCCTGTGGAACACCACTGGTAACCGGCAGCCAACCAGAATGGGATCCCTTTATTCCCACTCTCTGTTTCCTGCCAATCAGCTAACGCTCTATCCACGTATGTAACTTTCTTGTAATTCCATGGACTCTTATCTTGTTAAGTAGCCTCATGTGTGGCACCTTGTCAAAGGCCTTCTGAAAATCCAAATATACAACATCTACTGCATCTCCCTTGTCTAGCCTACTTGTAATTTCGTCAAATAATTGCAATAGGTTTGTCAGGCAGGATTTTCCTTGAAGGAAACCATGCTGAGTTCTGCCCATCTTGTCATATGCCTCCAGGTACTCTGTAACCTCATCCTTGACAATTGACTTCAACAACTTCCTGACCACAGATGTCAAGCTAACAGGTCTATAATTTCCTTTATGCTTCTTTGCCCCCTTCTTAAATAGCGGAATGACATTTGTAATCTTCCAGTCCTCTGGAACCATGCCAGAATCTATTGACTTTTGAAAGATAATTGCTGATGCATCCGCAATCTCCACAGCTACTTCCTTCAGAACACGAGGGTGCATTCCATCTGGTCCGGGAGATTTATCTACCCTTAGACTATTCAGCTTCCTGAGTACTTTCTCTGTTGTAATTGTGACTGCGCGCACTTCTCTTCCCTGACACCCTTGAGTGTCCGGTATCCTGCTGATGTCTTCCTCAGTGAAGACTGATGCAAAATACTCGTTCAGTTCCTCTGTCATCTCCTTATCTTCCATTACAATTTCTCCAGCATCATTTTCTATCAGTCCTTTATCTACTCTCACCTGTCTTTTACTCTTTATATACTTGAAAAAGCTTTTTAGTATCCTCTTTGATATTATTTGCTAGCTTCCTTTCATAGTTCATCTTTTCCCTCTTAATGACCTTCTTAGTTTCCTTTTGTAAGCTTTTAAAAACTTCCCAATCTTCTGTCTTCCCACTAATTTTTGCTTCCTTGTATGCCCTTTCCTTTGCTTTAACTTTGACTTCTCTTGTCAGCCACGGTTGCATCCTTTTTCCATTCAAAAATTTCTTCTTTTTTGGAATATATCTGTCTTGCACCTTCCTCACTTCTCGCATAAACTCCAGCCAGGGACCCACTTTCTCGAACACCCCTATCTCCTGGCCACTTATCAGTTGTTTGGTAGCAATTGACAACACCTGTCAAAATCAGAAAGCGAAGAATCCTGCCAAACCTGTTGGATTTGTCTAAGAGGCATTACTCTACCAATTTATTCATTTCCTTCCATGTCAAAATGCTGATAACAGAAATATAATACGGGTTGAGCACTCCTTATCCAAATAATTTGGGCCAGATGTTGGATTTTTTTTTTGTATTTTGAAATATGTAATGAGATAGCTTGGGATCGTCATCATACCACCCGCCCCCACCCCCCCCAACTCTGAATTTATGTGCTGCTGGTAAGCAGTTTTTGTCTTAAGCTTGTTTATCGCACATGTACCGAGGCAGCTATTCAATTTATTGTATTTTCATCAGTGATCTCAGCAAGCCCACCAATGAATTTCTCTGCTGCTTCATGATCAACGGATATTTTATCACCACAGATCTTTAAAAATTTAAAGCCGTGCCTGTCTTAAATTTCTGTAACCAGTCTGAATATTCAGAATTATTTTCAGTACATCCTGATAAATCTTTGCTTGTTTCATGATCAGCGTACCATTAAGCAACATATGTTCATTCCAGTGCTGAATGATCCACTCTTTTAGTACACTATCCGGATCTTAATGTTTCCACTTAATGCCGTGCTTTTCTATTTTTCTTTAACTTCTGTTCATTACATATCTGAGGTCCCTTCCCGGATTTGCCTGTGATGTGCATGGCCCGGGAACCTTCCCGGCACCTTGTAGAATTTTCCATTTGTGACATCATGTCAGCACTCAAAAATGTTGGATTTTGGAGGTTTTCAAATTTTGGAATTTTTGGACAACGAGTTCTCAACCTGCATCAGCACTGTTCCGCGTTTATCTCCTGAAACCACAGCTGCTTGCATACAGCTACACAGTTCACCTCGAAATACAGTGCAAATGTATTTGTTAGAGTGAGTTTTTATGGGTAGATTATTTGTTTACACTTAAATGACTTTGGCCACCAGACTTCTATTTGACAAAGTACCGTGGATTGAGTCCACAACAATGCACTTCCTAAAATGATGTGAATACCAGATGCTTCTGGCACCGTAGTTTGACCTGATGCTGTAGTTTCGAAGACAGTATTATCTATACGTTATAAATATTAATTGTCCTCTATGTTAGCACATAAAATGCCAAATAAATGTATTGTGGATTTAATTGCATTCCTAAAGGCTGTGGATACCAACCCAGACATGTTGGTGTTGGAAGGAAAGGATGGAGTTAGGTGGTGTGATATTTTGTATGCAGCTTCATTAGGAAGCATTGTCTATAACTTTTTAAGTAGCGATTGCCTTTGTGTTTAGCATATAAATATCGAGCCCACATTGGGCTAGCAGACCTTTCTACCGAAAGCGTCTCCGTCTGTATGATGCCTGCTGTACCTTGTGTCGAATAAAGAAGCTGCTTTGTATCTACCAGTGACTCTGTCTCTCCGCTGATTTCATCCATGCTACAACAGTATTCACAATAATATACGCTACCATTTTGTTTAACAAACAACAAAGGAAGTTTGAAGTGCATAGTTATAAAGTAATACAGCACAGAAACCAGCCCTTCAGCCCAGCTCGTCATTGCTGACCACGGCAGGAACAACAGCTATGTTGGTCACCGTCTTATCGAATGGCAGCATAAACACGAGAAAATCTGCAATGCTGGAAATTCACGCAACACACACAAAATGCTGGAGTCCTGACGAAGGGTCTCGACCCGAAACGTCGACTGTGCTTCCTCCTACTGATGCTGCGTTCCACCAGCATTTCGTGTTTATTGAATGGCAGAGCAAGTTTCAAAGTTGAAAGTAAATTTATTATCAAGGTGCGTGTATGTCACCATGTACAACACAGAGGCTCATTTTCTTGTGGGCTGTACCTCCTGCCCAGTGGGAACTGTGAGACAATGAAGTGGTTGGGGAAGTGGGGATCTGTGATGATAGATGTTGCCTTCTTGAGGCAGCATTTCGTCTATCTGGTACCGGTGGTGTGGAGGGATGTGCAAGCTAAGTCCACCACCCTCTGCAGCTGCTCGCATTCCTGTGTGTTTGAACTGTCGTACCAGACATGATGCAACCAGTCAGAATACTGGCCACAGTTCACCTGTAGATGTTTGTCAGTGTTTGATAACATTCTTTCTTTGGTGATACTTTGGCCTGAGTCCAATACTCTCTACAACTTCATTACATTCCTGTGAATTTGAATTATCAAACATCAGGATCAACTTTATCTGTCATTACATCTACGTGGAATTTGCAGTGGTGGACTGCTCAGGTGTGCCATACCAAAAAAAAAACACTTAACAATTACAAAGAATACAAAATTATATAAAAATAAGGTTAGATGTTCAATTGTGGATATGGAATAAAATACCAGCTTGTATTCACCGTACTATGCAAAAGTCTCAGGCACCTGTATATAGCTAGCTGCCTAAAACTTTTGCACAGTACTGTAGTAATTTTATATTTTGCATTCTACTGCTGCCACAAAAAAAAGTATCATGTCATTTGTGAGTGATGATAAACCTGATTCTGATATGGGTCTGTATTGTGGACTGAGAGTAGGAAGGGGGCAGGGAGAGGGGAATCATGGTTGGGAAAAGGGGAAAGGAGCAGGGAGGGAGTGAGAAGCACCAGAGAGACATTCTGTAATGATCAATAAACCAATTGTTTGGAATCAAATGCTCTTGGCACTCCTTCTCTGCCTCCTGTCCCACACCCCTCCTGCAGTGCTCCAGCCTTGCCATTCCCAACATCCTTTGCTCCCGCCAGATTTAGAAACGCACTCTGCTCCACGTTGACAAATACAGTACTGTGCAAAAGTCTTGGGCATCCTAGCTGTCTACAGTATCTATGTGCCTTAGATTTTTGCACACTGTACTATGTAAACAGCATTATAAAGTGTGGTTTAAAGTGGTTGCCATGCAGTGTAATGATGGGTATAATAGACGGGTGGGGTGGTGGGGGAAGAACTAGAATTAGATTAACTGCCTTGGGGACAAAATATTAAGATGGTGTGAAGTTTTTGTTTTAATCACGTTCCAGAAGGATAGTGTTCACGGAGATGTTTCCTGCCCGCTTCTTTGTCCTGGGCACATTCAAGTCCTGCAGTGTTGGTAGACTGTAGCCAATGACCTCTTCTGCTGACCTGACAGTTCATTGTATTTTCCCTACGTTGTGAGAGGATGTTGCTCTGAACCAGACAGTAATGGCTGATGCACTAAGGCAATGCATTATGGGTATTGAGGTAAATTCTAGATGCTTTCTCAAAAAGAAACCATTCTCTTGTAAACCTTGGTAACGTGTTTCTTCCCCTTTTACAGGACCCCTCATATAGACAGCCTGGCAAAGGATGGGGTGTTGCTGAGTCACCACATAGCTGCGTCCTCTCTCTGTACCCCAAGCAGAGCTGCCTTTCTGACAGGCCGATACCCAATCAGGTCAGGTAAGTACACTTGCAGCTAGGGTGAGGCACCATCTCTGAACAAGGAACCTCCTGCTAGAAGAAGGTCATTGGGAGCATTAAGCCAAATTGGAATTGGTTTATTAGATAGATAAATATACTTTATTGATCCCGAGGGAAATTGGGTTTCGTTACGGCCGCGCCAACCAAGAATAGAGCATAAATATAGCAATACAAAAACCACAATCAATCAGACAACAAAAAGCAAACTATGCCAGATGGAAATAAGTCCAGGACCAGTCTATTGGCTCAGGGTTGACCCTCCATGGGAGGAGCTGCAAGTTCGATGGCCACAGGCAGGAACGACCTCCCGTGATGCCCAGTGTTGTATCTTGGTGGAATATGGCCGGAGTCCAACAGCAAAAAGTTCAATATCCGGTCTACAAACACGTTCCTCGATCGTAATATGACCCGGATTGCACCATCTGTTGTTAACCAGGACAGTAAGCACCCAACTCCTTTACGCTTACCGCTCTCAGTGCACTTCCGGTCAGCCGGAACGGTCTGGAAGCCGTCCATGGAGAAGTTTTGATCGGGTATGTCCTCGTGCACCCCTGTTCCAGTAAATCACATAACACTGCACTCCCGAAATGTTCTCTGACGCCTGGCAAGTACCGTGAGCTCGTCCATTTTATTACCCACCGAACTCCTCTTCTCCATAAGTCTCTGTTGTCTCGACCCGGTCCTCTTTCCTCAACTTTGTGATCCCCCTCTGCATCCTCTGTGTGTTTTCCTCCAGATTTCAGCAGGGGTGTCCGCCGCTCTGCTCGCTAAACCGGCCGGCATTAGCGCAAGCAACTGGTCCCTGGAATGAACAATGCGACCATGCTTCTGTCCCGCATGTCGGGATGTAACTATTTCCAGCGCTAAAAATCCAAATAAAACTCTCTCTACCAGCATTTTAGAGAGGGTGCAGCTTAGACGTGTTACCGTGAAAAAAAAATACAAAAAACAACGTAAGTTAAAAAGCAAAAAGTAAAAAGTAAGAATCCGATCGGAACAGCTGTTACAGGCTGCATGCGTGACTAGCGCATGCACACTTCACGATGTATCGAGATGCAGTGAAAAGTCTGACTTGCAAACTCTTCATACAGATCAGCTCATTACACAGTGCAAGGTAGTACAAGGTAACACTATAACAGACCACCATTGTGCACATATACAAGGAGTGCTGTCGCAGGAAAGCAGTATCCACCATCGGGGACTCCCACCTCCGAGACCATGCCCTCATCTCGCTGCTGCCATCAGGAAGAAGGTACAGGAGCCTCAGAACCCACACCACCAGGTTCAGGAACAGTTACTACCCCTCAACCATCAGCCTCTTGAACCAAAGGGGACAATCTCACTCACCCCCAACGCTCAACTATTCCACAAGCTATGGACATACTTTCAAGGACTCTCCACATCATGTTCTGGGTATTTATTGTTTATTTATTTTTTTATATGTATGCAGTTTGTTCTCTTTTGCACATTGATTGGTCGTCTCTGCTGTTGCGTGCGGTTTTCATTGATTCTGGTGTGTTTCTTTGTGTTTACTGCAAATGCCCACAAGAAAATCAATGTCAGGGTGGTATATGGTGACATAAATGTACCTTGATAATAAATTTACTTTGAACTTTTGAATGTAGAATAGACACAGCAGATTCTACAGATGCTGGGAATATCGGCTGGTGATCGGTGGATTGAGGAATGGTGAAGGAAGATGAGCACATAGAGCCAGGTGGAAAGGGGAAAGGATGGAGTTATGAGGTGGAGGCAGGTGGGTGATAGATGGAGGTAAACAAAAAAAAGGGGCATATTGAGCCAATTGGAAGGAGGAGAGGGTGAAAAAGAGACAGCCTGAAGGATGATCAACAAGAATACATACACTACCTGTGCTGAATGGTGATTATGGGAGCCATTAGGGGGGAGGCGTAGAGTAGGTGAAGCCAAACTCGGTGAGGCAGGGTGGGGGTGGGTGTGGGAGGTGGTTTGATGGAACAGATGGAGCAGGGAGAGGTCTTCATCAATGTCTCATCTCTATTGCCTTCATCGCAATCCTAAGTGAGCGGTACCACCACCTAGGACTGAGCTCTGATTCCAGACTCCACAGCTAAGAATATTCTCCTTTCATTCAGCCTGTCAAAGTCTTAGGAAC